>NC_059221.1:41840800-41885800 GCF_020615455.1 Coregonus clupeaformis
GTCATTCAGGTGTTTTCAGCCCCACCTGTTTTGCATGTTATTTTGGCATTAATAAATGTCACATATCAGTTTGCAAACAATGTAAAAAATAAAATAATCATTGAGTTAATAAAGCCTCCATACAAACGTGGTCTCTTTTCTGCTTTCTTGAGTAAGGCAGCTCCAAAATGCAGGTGTTTCAGCCCAGCTCAGAGCTTTCTGTGGTGGTGGGGCAGCCAGCGGAAAATACAGAGCGTAGGGGTTGGTAATGTTCTCTAGTTGCGCCGTGATTGGCTCAATGTTCTGTCACTCATGGGGGACGCTACGCCACCGCCCAATCCAAAGGTAGAGCTCGAAAATTCAAGCCCCTTCGGTGCTGCCATAGAGTTACATTAGAAGTGCCCATCCAAGAAGGCTCAAGGTCATTGGCCACAGATAAAATGACGTCAAATCACGTTATTTGTACTGTAGCATTGATTGGACTTATCATGTCAACGTTATACTTTGAGAATCTTAGCTAACAAGCTAGCAGTCATCATCATGAATCAAGTCGACAATCTAATGGCAAATCCTTTTCAATCCTTGTCATATGAAGATAAATTATTAAGTGAAATTATAGATAAAACATATCGGTGCTCATCGGCCATTGGACATAAACATTACACAACAAGTTGGAAATCACAAATTCAACAATGAGTGGTTTGGAGGGAATCAATGGCTAACTGCAAGCATTGTAAAGCAATCACTAGCCTGCTATTCAGTGGAGTGGGTGTGTGGTCCAAGTCTGGGTCTAAGGGTCTCTTTTCCAAGCTTGAAAGGATAAACATTCAACATTGGCCATGCTGTCAATCCAGCATGACTTCTGCCACATTCGAAACAACTGGAAACTCGGAACTGGGAAATCTCAGACTTCAGTGAGTTCAAGACAACTGGGAACTCTGAATAAAACTAGCTTCGACTGGGAAAATACGTTTTGAACGGTCATCCAACTCGGAATTCCAAGTCGGGAACTCGGGCCTCTTTCTAGAGCTCCGACCTGAAGATCACTGACGTCATGATGCAACCTTGTTTTTTTCCGAGTTCCCAGATGTCTTGAACGCACCATAAATCCAGAGAATGCCAGACTTTGATGACAAAGGTTGATGACAAAATTTGTTCAAGTGTTCAAGGGAGCACAGCACAACAAGGTGAGTCCAAAAATGTATTGTATGCTGCTGCATAAATGATGTAATATGCCAGGGAGATATGTATACTGTAGCTAAGAAAGTAATACTGAGTGTATGTTGTGTAGTAAGCTGTTAGTAGCCCATGTTCCTCACTCTAATAATTTGGTCCCTTTCCCCTCATAATTTAGCCTACTGTTCTGACTTGGTGGTGCACATGGAGCCTATAGCCTGTTTTAGAGAAATGTCATCATTGAATATTGTAAGAGCTTTCATTGTCTGCTTATATGCCCCCTTTATTTATCCTACGGTTCTGACTTGGTGTACAGGGAGAACACTGTAAGAACGGCCCATGTTCTGAATTCTGTCACCTGTACAAGTGTTGAACAAATAGTTATATTGACCACGTCCGTCCTAGCTCTCTCATTAACGTCTTAATCGAAATTACGGATTACCTCTTATCCGCTCGTCGTCCCCTTATGCCATAGTTTGTACATCTCAATTGTCAGTAGAAACCACATTTGTTTAAGCAAGTCAGCCATATCAGCTATGTTTTTTTTTAAAGGCAGTAAATGAGGCTGAATGAACTGTTTCGCTGCCAGACAAGGCTCCGCTGATAGCCAGGTGTAGCAGTGGTAAGGTGTTGGGACTCTGCTGTTGGGACAGCTTTATGGAGGCCCTAACAGTTTGTTGCACCGTTTGTCACCATTATAGCGCATTTTTTATTTGTAATGTTACCCGTAATGTTCGCCAGATGTTTGAGTGTCCAGTTTTCCATTAGTTAAGGGAACATTCTATGTATGTTAACAAAAACATCCTGAGAACCTATTTTGCAGGAATTGGCGTTAAGAGTTAGGAAAACATTTCCTAAATGTCAAACAGAAGTTACCCAGAATGTGGTTACCATGTTCTCAGATGATCCTATATTAATGTTCTAGACACGTTTGCTTCGTGTGTCCAGTTTTCTGAGGGTTAGGAGAACGTTCCGTCAACGTCCCACCAAACGTACACAGAACATGGCTGCCATGTTCTCAGAACGTTCTAGAAACGTTGCAGGAACATTTCTGTTGTCAGGATGTCACCTGATGGTCTAAAAGATGGAGAGGTAGTGGAAATGTGGCCATAATTATCTCCGCGGTAAAGGTGTCTGCACACTAGGTTTGGTTTGCTCCTAGCAGAACTAGGCTAGGACATCTGTGCCTTGCATACTCCCTCAAAAAAAGACATTTTGCTTGAAAAACTAGAAAAAAGCAGCAATATTACTGTTTGTCCCTCTTGAGACGCCGTATAAAAAAAAAAAAACAGTAACACTACCTCAAAATAGTCTGAATCAATCTAAGGCCTAGATTCAATCAGATCAAAATAGTTAACCGGTGATAGCAGACCAGCATAGCAGATGTTTTGGCGGTGTGGAACGGTCAAACCGGTGAGTAGCTGCTCTTGCAATAGTTGACAGGAAGCCACACCCACTCCACTGTTATTGGCCCTCCTGTAGCTCAGTTGGTAGAGCGTGGCGCTTGCAACGCCAGGGTTGTGGGTTCGATTCCCACGGGGGGGGGCAGTATGAAAAATGTATGCACTCACTAATTGTAAGTCGCTCTGGATAAGATAATGACTAAAACGTTAGAAGTTCAGAATGAGAAAGTGCAGCCAATGACAATTTAAGTGTAATTGTGGGAGCCACATATGGTGAACTTAATCCTACAGATTCCCGTCTTTTAATAAGATACTGATTTGAATTAGATCAATTAGGCTGCGTTTAAATAGGCAGCCCAATTCTGATATTTTTTCCACTCACTTATTTCCCTCATTAAAATGCAAATCAATTTATAACATTTTTTATATGCATTTTTCTGGATTTTGTTGTTGTTATTCTGTCTCTCACTGTTCAGATAAACCTACCATTAAAATTATAGACTGATCATTTCTTTGTCAGTGGGCAAACGTACAAAATCAGCAGGGGATCAAATACTTAATTCCCTCACTGTACAACAAATCTCACATCGTATCAACACACACACACGCACTGTATACTTCCTCTGTACACTCAGCTCCACCTGTTAACCCCGAGGTTGGAGGATCCGGCGAACCAGGAAGTAAACACAGCGTACCCGCTCCCTTCACCGCCTCTCTCAGAGCTGGGTTGTCATGGAGACGCAGACCCTTGCGAGGAGGGGATCAAATACTTATATCCCTGTATTGGTGGTAATGTGACTCCCCTAGTGGGTCAGGCCACCAGTACCACCAGTACCACCAGTACCAATAACCCAAACCACTGACCCAGTAACGGGACATGTTCTTACTGGGCCTCTCCTCTCCTCTCCTCTCCTCTCCTCTCCTCTCCTCTCCTCCTCTCCTCTCCTCCTCCTCCCTCTCTCCTCTCCTCTCCTCTCTCTCCTCTCCTCCTCCTCTCCCTCTCCTCTCCTCTCCTCTCCTCTCCTCTCCCTCTCCTCTCCTCTCCTCTCCCTCTCCTCTCCTCTCCTCTCCTCTCCTCTCCTCTGCTCTGCTCTGCTCTGCTCTCCTCTCCTCTCCTCTCCTCTCCCTCTCCTCTCCTCTTGTCTCCTCTCCTCACCTCTCCTCTCTCCTCCTGTCCTCTCCCCTCCCATCATTTCCCTCCTCTCCTCTCCTCTCCTCTCCTCTCCTCTCCTCTCCTCTCCTCTCCTCTCCTCTCCTCTCCTCTCCTCTCCTCTCCTCTCCTCTCCTCTCCTCTCTTCTTGCCTCCTCTTGTCTCCTCTCCTCTCCCCTCCTCTTGTCCCCTCTCCCCTCCACTTCCCTCCCCTCCCCTCCCCCCGTCCTCTCCCTTCCTCTCCTCTTGTCTCCTCTCCCCTCCTCTCCTCTTGTCTCCTCTCCCCTCCCGTCCTCTCCCCTCCTCTCCTCTTGTCTCCTCTCCTCTCCTCTCTTCTCCTCTCCCCTCTCATCCTCACCCGACTGGTAATGTACGTGGTGTCCAAACGCTACTGAAGGAGACTTACCCAAACGTGCAGTTTGTGCAACCAGCTTCTCCTTCACCAACAGAATCTAACTTTGCAGGGAGAGTGCTGAAAGGGTTTTTGCAGACCTGTCCTCCTCTTTCCAACTTTTTCTGGGGCTCTCCGCTCTCGAGGAGTCACCGAACAGACAGGTCACACCGGTTTCGTGATGGAACTTCAAAAGCAGAAACCCAGTGCATGGAGGGCGCAGCCTGGATGGGATGAGATCACCGTCAGCGTGGCTTATGGCCTGTTCATGTAACTCAAGGATCCCACATTTCTGCAACTGCTTGAGTTATTTTCCTTTATTCATGCCAGAGGTGGATGTTTTGTACAACATAGTGCAGAAACGAGCCGTTGATGCAGCAGGAATCACCGGAAACAATCGACAATTTCAAGGTCAAGATTCGAGAAAGGCGAGAAAACTGCTGCACTGGCCACAGGACGTGTTGAAGGCACTGAACCAAGGAGGCGGAGAAACCTGTGATGAAGGAGGCATGCAACACAATCGCTGCTCATGTGCAAAAAAAAGGTTTTCTGAAAGTGACCACTTGATTGAGGCAAAGTTGCTGGACAGCTCATTTTTCCCCTAGTATGTGATTTGCTTTCCGACCGCAGAACTCCAGTGTGCTACCAAGCTGTGGCCTGTGGTCAACCAGGAGAAGCTGAAAACGGAGCTGTCCACTCTCTACCGGCATCCTGAGCTGCACACTGGGAAAGACGGCACTTTCTTTATTGAAATCACTCTACGAGAACAGCCTGCCTTGTCTGAGACGATCTCTCTTCTCAAAATCATTACTGCGATTAAACCTCGAATTAGAGAAAAACTTTTCCAGCCACAAAAGGAAAAAAAAACCTACACACGCAACACCATGGGCCAGAAAACGTGTTTGAGAACAACATTTGTTAAAGTGTTCAAGGGAGCACAGCACAACAAGGTGAGTCCAAAAATAGGTATTCTATGCTGCTGCATACGTGATGTAATATGCCAGGGAGATATGTATAATGTAGCTAAGAAAGTAATACTAGGTGTATGTTGTGTAGTAAGCTGTTAGTAGCCCATGTGCCTCGCCCTAATAATTTGGTCCCTTTCCCCCTCATAGCTTAACCTACTGTTCTGACTTGGTGGTGCACGTGTAGCCTATAGCCTGTTTTTAGAGAAATGTCATCATCTAATATTGTAAGAGCTTTCATTGTCTGCTTATATTCCCCCTTATTTATCCTACGGTTCTGTGTACAGGGAGAACACTGTAAGAGCGGCCCGTGCTTCATCAGCCATTTTATCAGGGCAGGCACATCACCTAGGATACGTAGAGCAATACTTCAAAGAAGGAGACAAGATGGAGGATTGGAACTTCCAGCTTTACTATTGGGCAGCCAGTATTAGATGACGGTCTGGGGTAATTCTCCAACTGATGCTCGATAGAAGCACAGTCCCTTTATGCTCTTCCCCCTCTGTCCTTGTGTCCTTCAAAACCCCCATTGTGGCGGCAGGTAGCTTAGTGGTTAAGAGCGTTGTGCCAGTAACCGCAAAGGTCGCTGGTTCTAATCCCCGAGCCGACTAGGTGAATAATCTGTCGATGTGCCCTTGAGCAAGGCACTTAACCCTAATTGCTCCTGTAAGTCGCTCTGGATAAGAGCGTCTGCTAAATGATGTAATTGTGCTCTCTACTTTGAAGATCCGGACACAGTTTCGTCAAACATTTTAGACTTTCTGCCCCTTTTCTTGTAACAACCACCTATTTTTACCATCCAAACTCGACCAGGCTTTTGTTTTGTGGCGAGAGAGAGGTTTGGTATGTTTCAAATATATACATATTTTTAGAAGTGGAAGTTTGCCAGTTTTGAATGATCTCGTAGCTAAATGTAATCTGGCTCATTCTAAATATTTTCCCGCTATTTTCAGGCCAGTAACTTTGTTCGCTCTCATTTTCCCACCTTTCCTCCAACTACCTCCCGAGACATTGCTAGAAGAGATGTTGTCTGGATGTCTAGATTATATGACGTTATGCTTTCCTCTGAACCCTCTCCAATAAACAAAATCAAGACAGACTGGGGTAGTGAACTTGAACTTGACCTTACAGTTATGATATTTTGTATTTATTTTTGTGTATGTTTATATGTGTATGTATGTATGTATCAAATACTTTTTTCCCTCACTGTACAGTACCAGTCAAAAGTTTGGACACACCTACTCATTCAAGGGTTTTTCTTTATTTTTACTATTTTTTACATTATAGAATAATAGTGAAGACATCAAAACTATGAAATAACACATATGGAATCATGTAGTAACCATAAAAGTGCTAAACAAATCAAAATATATTTTGTATTTCAGATTCTTCAAATAGCCACCCTTTGCCTTGATGACAGCTTTTGCACACTCTTGGCATTCTCTCAACCAGCTTCATGAGGTAGTCACCTGGAATGCATTTCAATTAACAGGTGTGCCTTCTTAACAGTTCATTTGTAGAATTTAGTTCCTTCTTAATGCGTTTGAGCCAATCAATTGTGTTGTGACAAGGTGGGGGGAGGGGGGGGGGGTATACAGAAGGCAGCCCTATTTGGTAAAAGACCAAGTCCATATTATGGCAAGAACAGCTCAAATAAGCAAAGAGAAACGACAGTCCATCATTACTTTAAGACATGAAGGTCAGTCAATACGGAACATTTCAATAACTTTTAAAGTTTCTTCAAGTGCGGTCGCAAGAACCTTCAAGCACTATGATGAAACTGGCTCTCATGAGGATAAGTACAATAGAGTTACCAGCCTCAGAAATTGCAGCCCAAATAAATGCTAGTAACAGACACATCTCAACATCAACGGTTCAGAGGGGACTGTGTGAATCAGGCCTTCATGGTCGAATTGCTGCAAAGAAACCACTACTAAAGGACACCAATAAGAAGAAGAGACTAATTTGGGCCAAGAAACACGAGCAATGGACATTAGACCGGTGGAAATTTGTCCATTGGTCTGGAGTCCAAATTTGAGATTTTTGGTTCCAACCGCCGTCATTCTTCCATTTAAGAATGATGGAGGCCACTGTGTTCTTGGGGACCTTCAATGCTGCAGAAATGTTTTGGTACGCTTCCCCAGATCTCTCGAGCGGCCAGATGTTCTTTACCATTCGGCCATCAGATTTGCCACCAACGCTCCTTATAGGACACATCACTGCACTCTATACTCCTCTGTAAACTGGTCATCTCTGTGTACCCGTCGCAAGACCCACTGGTTGATGCTTATTTATAAAACCCTCTTAGGCCTCACTCCCCCCTATCTGAGCTACCTACTGCAGCCCTCATCCTCCACATACAACACCCGTTCTGCCAGTCACATTCTGTTAAAGGTCTGAATGCACTGTATATACTCAATAAAAATATAAACGCAACATGTAAAGTGTTGGTCCCATGTTTCATGAGCTGAAATAAAAGATCCCAGAAATGTTCCATATGCACAAAAATCTTATTTCTCTAAATTGTTTTGCACAAATTTGTTTACAGCCCTGTTAGTGAGCATTTTTCCTTTGCCAAGATAATTAATCCACCTGACAGATGTGGCATATCAAGAAGCTGATTAAACAGCATGATCATTACACAGGTGCACCATGTGCTGGGGACAATAAAAGGCCACTCTAAAATGTGCAGTTTGTCACACAACACAATGCCACAGATGTGTCAAGTTTTGAGGGAGCGTGCAACTGGCATGCTGACTGCAAGAATTTTCAGCAGAGCTGTTGCCAGAGAACTGAATGTTTATTTCTCTACCATAAGCCGCCTCTAACGTCGTTTTAGAGAATATGGCAGTACGACCAACCAGCCTCACAACCGCAGACCACTTGTAACCACGCCATCCCAGGATCTCAACATCTGGCTTCTTTCACCTGCGGGATCATCTGAGAACAGCTGATGAAACTGAGGAGTATTTCTGTCTGTAATAAGGCCTTTTTGTGGGGGAAAACTAATTCTGATTGTCTGGGCCTGGCTCCCCAGTGGGTGGGCCTGGCTCCCCAGTGGGTGGGCCTGGCTCCCCAGTGGGTGGGCCTGGCTCCCCAGTGGGTGGGCCTATGCCCTCCAAGGCCAACCTATGGCTCCGCCAAAGCCCAGTCATGTGAAATCCATAGATTAGGACCTAATGAATTTATGTCAATTGATTGATTTCCTTATATGAAATGTAACTCAGTAAAATCGTTGAAATTGTTGCATGTTGCGTTTATATTTTTGTTCAGTACACTGAATATACCAAACTTTAGGAACCCCTTCCTAATGTTGAGTTGAACCCCCATTTGCTCTCAGAACACCCTCAATTTGTCGGGGCATGGACTCTACAAGGTGTCGAAAGCATTCCACAGGGATGCTGGCACATGTTGACTCCAGTGCTTCCCACAGTTGTGTGAAGTTGGCTGGATGTCCTTTGGGTGGTGGACCATTCTTGATACACACGGGAAACTGTTGAGCGTGAAAAACCCAGCAGCGGTTCATTTCTTGACACAAACCGGTGCGCCTGGCACCAACTACCATATCCCGTTCAAAGGTACTTAAATATTTTGTCTTGCCCACACATACACAATACATGTCTCAATTGTCTCAAGGCTTTAAAATCCTTCTTTAACCTGTCTCCTCCCCTTCATCTACACTGATTGAAGTGGATTTAACAAGTGACATCAATAAGGGATGTCTGTCTCTCTCTCTCTCTCTCTCTCTCTCTCTCTCTCTCTCTCTCTCTCTCTCTCCTCTCTCTCTCTCTCTCTCTCTCTCTCTCTCTCTCTCTCCCTCCCTCCCTCTCCCTCCCTCCCTCACTCCCTCCCTCTCTTTCTCTCTCTCCCTCCCTCTCTCTCTCTCTTTCTCTCCCGCCTCTCTCTCTCTCTCTCTCTCTCTCTCTCTCTCTCTCTCTCTCTCTCTCTCTCAATATGTAATTTCAATTTGAAAATGCTATAGTCAAATTGGGTATAATATAAGTAATTAGCCCTTGATTATAAAAATATCAGTAATGATGTTGTGGTTATTTGTTGTTTGTATGAAGTCTGCAGTTGGATATTATAATGACACATGGTGGCAGTAGTGGATCACTTGACTCTCATCCTTATCTTCACAGAACCATCACAGAACCATGAACCATCACAGAACCTTTACAGAACCATGAACCATCACAGAACCTTTACAGAACCATGAACCACCACAGAACCTTTACAGAACCATCACAGAACCATGAACCATCACATAACCTTTACAGAACCATCACAGAACCATGAACCATCACAGAACCTTTACAGAACCATCACAGAACCATGAACCATCACAGAACCTTTACAGAACCATGAACCACCACAGAACCTTTACAGAACCATCACAGAACCATGAACTATAACATAACCTTTACATAACTATCACAGAACCATAAACCATAACATAACCTTTACAAAACCATCACAGAACCTTTATAGAACCATGAACCATAACATAACCTTTACAGAACCATCACATAACCTTTACAGAACCATGAACCATAGCATAACCTTTACATAACCATCACATAACCTTTACAGAACCATGAACCATCACATAACCTTTACAGAACCATGAACCATAGCATAACCTTTACATAACCATCACATAACCTTTACAGAACCATGAGAGGAGTGTCGTTTGTGGTTTAACATGTGGCCGGGGTTGTTATTCTGGACCAGAACCAGAATATAGCTGTCATGCACACCTAAACCGTACATCTCATCATCGTTTATAAGATGTCATGCACCTCACTATAGCTCCTGTAAATCTCCCTGTACACATATCATATCTGTCACACTGTAGCTCCTGTAAATCTCCCTGTCACATATCATATCTGTCACGATCGTCGAACACAGAGGACCAAGGCGCAGCGTGGAATGAGAACATATTAATGATCACACGAACAAAACAACAAAACGATACGTGACGTCCTTGGCAATAGACACTAACCAAACACGGAACAAGATCCCACAAACACTGTGGCAAAACAGGCTACCTAAGTATGGTTCCCAATCAGAGACAACAAGCAACAGCTGATTCACGTTGCCTCTGATTGAGAACCACACCGGCCAACATAGAAACAAATGAACTAGATAAAGAACCTAGCACACAAAACAACCCACCCTGGCTCAACATAACAGAGTCCCAGAGCCAGGGCGTGACAATATCAGATTGACTCGAGGTCGTCTATTCTATGATTCTAAGTAATGGATTTCACTGTCTGCTGTGGAGTAGCATTGTCATGGTGTTTCAATCCTACACAGATAAAGAGTCTGATATCCAGGCTCTGTGTTTCTCCTGACACTCGTTTCTTACATTCCTCACGTATTCTTTACCATATCTGCGCTCTCCTCATCCCTCTCTCCTCTTCCCCCCTCCTCTTTCTCATGTCCATCCCCCTCTCGCTGGATGCTTTGCTCCTCCCTCCTCTCCCCTCCTCCCTCCCGTGTTCATCTCTCCATCTCTCAGAGTGATAGTCAGTGTTGATCTTCTCCTTGTTGGGGCAGCCTCATTTCTCCTGAAGGATGTCGGGCCCTCTGATTACTAGCTCCTGCTCTGTCGTCCTCCTGCTGTCTCTCTCCCTGGCCCTCCTCCTCTCGCCGCCGCCGCTGGACGCTAAGGTAAGAAAGAGAGACGGACGCACAGAGACAGTCAGAGACACACTAGCATCGCCTCATCTCATAATCACGTCACATAATTCCGTTAGATTCTATTGGAATCAGCTCCCACCCTTGACACATATATTTCTACGTTGTTGGGTTATGCGGTTTGTATGCACTGCTGATCCTTGGAGGCATGTTTTTCTCTGTGGTTGTGTGTCAGTGATGATGAGTCATCACTAAGCTAACTGATTATTCCATGGTTGCCATTTTTTGCTAACCTTCTTTTTTTGCCCTTAGGGGTCTTGGTGGAAAAAAACTGCCAGGCTTATCCGTTCCTTCAGATTTTGATTGGTTCCCTCTGCTCCTTGTCTAGACTACCTTGAAGGTCCCACTTGACCGATAATATATTGCAGCCTAAATGCAATTAGATTTAGTTAATGAAATGCTTAAAATGGTGATGATAAACTGACCATTCAATAGCTTATTACCAGTTTCAGTGTTTTTATATACCTCTGAATCATAAGAGCAAATAATAGATACTAAATCACTCAGGTTGCAAATATGGTGCAATGACGTGCTGTCATCCCTAGGCATGAATTCCGTCTGGCTCTGCTTCATGACGTTAGCTTTTCTATATTTGTATTCTGGAGGAGTTCTTCAGCTACCCGAGCCGGGCAATTATATAATTTCCAGGTGAACGTATTGTCATTGCAAAAAAGAAAATAGCCTAGCTGTACATTTTTTTTTGTTATGAACATAGATCCAGAACCGCTTTAAACCATCTTTATTTATTTATTTTGCTCATTTGCACCCCCCCCGAGTATCTCTATTTGCACATCATCTCTTGCATATATATCATTCCAGTGTTAATACTAAATTGTAATTATTTTGCACTATAGCCTATTTATTGCCTTACCTCCATAACTTGCTACATTTGCACACACTGTACATATATTTTCAGTTGTATTTTTGACTTTATGTTTTGTTTTACCCCATCTGTGTTGTTGTTTTTATCACACTGCTTTGTTTTATCTTGGCCAGGTCGCAGTTGTAAATGCGAACTTGTTCTCAACTGGCTTCTTACCTGGTTAAATAAAGGTGACATAAAAAAATAAAAAAAAGATTCTATCTGTGCCTGGTTGGTTACGTCGCACAAGATGTTCACCTGCCTGACGCAGGGATGAGAGCGCATCGTTGCACCTGTTAACACCACAGCCTCTTGGAAATGATGCACAGTAAATGTGCATGCCTTTCTGCCTCCAATGAGTCACGTGCACAATTATAAAGACCATAAACACCTCCAGGTGCTTGGAGTGCCATGTTTTACTGGTCGTATACGACCCTGACTTTTTGCAGTGAAATACTGGCGCACAAAATGGACAATTGTTCATGTTGTCCAAGTGGCGTGAATCCGAGTGTAGTCTTTTTTGGCTTTGCGTCGTAAACATGGCATCATTCAGTTACGACCGCTAGTGAGGCTCCTGGCTTTTCAGGTTATTGAATTATTATTATTATTATTATTATTATTATTATTATTATTATTATTATTATTATTACTTAGCCTTATTGAGGGGTTTTGCACGACCGTTACCTATTATTTGCCCTTATGATTCGGAGGCATATGAAAACACTGAAACTGGAAATAAGCTATTGAATGGACCGGCCAGGTCAACCCGTGATATAAGTCAGTATTCGACATCCATCCATGTCTGAGGACGTCCGGAGATTATGTGGAAACTGGCCACTAGGGGGCAACAGTGAGCGTTGTTACACTTCAAATAGGTTTCGGTTTTGCTAGGGTGTTGTGGATGGGTGTAAGCTACTGCCTCTGGTTCCAAATGTTCCAAGTTCGAATCCAGAAATACAAAGTTGTTTATGAGATTTTAGTTTTAAGCCTATCCCAAAACTTAACCCTAAACCAAAATGAAATCAGAGTCAATGCCTAAATTTAACCTTAAGCACTTCGAAATTTGACGTTTGCAACAACTTCGAAATATGACGTTTGAGAAACATGGATGAACGTCTAATTCTGACGTGAGACTGTGAGAGCTAGTTGCAATGGACAGTGATCCTCACCATTAGAAGCATGTAATTAACTAAGTACGGTTACGTTCACGCTGCAATATGTTATCGGCCAAGTGGGGCCGTCATGGTAGCCCAAATAAAGAGAAGGCAGTTTTTAGGCCTAGAGATGACTCCAGGTGACCCATGGAGGTGCAGGTCTGTTAACTTGGCATTGGCTAGCTATATCCAGGTATGTAGTGGAAGGTAAACGCATGTAAATGCTGTTTATGCACCTTTTTATTAATGAAATAGTGTTTACTCACATTTTAATGATAAGTTACCCACTTATTACTGCGTTCCAAAACTCAGAAGGCTTCTTGATCTGAGTTCTATTCACGCCTGCCTCTCTGAGTTATAATTCAGGGACAGTGGTGGCATCAATTATTTTTTGTGAGATCCGCTATTGGCTCCATGATTTATTGCTAGATGATGTTTTGCCGTTGTTTCCGACGACGTCACAGCACCAATTTGCCTTTCTGCAGCACAGCCCATCTGCCTGTGTGTCCACCGTTGCTGTGAATTCTGTTGACAGACAATCTTCTCCCACTCTGATTTGCGACAGAATTGAGAGAGAAAAGTCGGTAAATGCTAAAACTCTTGGTGTCAAAACTCCCCAAAGGCAGCCTGAAAAGTAGCTGAAATAGTCGCTAGAATCTTTTACCAATAAAAGTCGCTGGAGGGGTCTGGAAACTGGCTAAATATAGAGACAATGATGCTAAGTGGGCAACACTGTTCAGCTAGCTATGTTCGCCTGCTCTCCCCGGATTTGCCTTGTTAGCAGTGCATTCATTCACCACTCTGTCCAACGGCAAACTCCGCCCACGGCACAGGCATGAACCAAACTACCTCAGCCAGACCAACGCTGGCAAGTGGCAAGTAGTAATGTAACGTAGCAGTAACCTAACGTAGCAGTAACCTAACGTAGCAGTAACCGAACGTAGCAGTAACCGAACGTAGCAGTAACCGAACGTAGCAGTAACCTAACGTAGTAGTAGCTTAAAGTAGCAGTCGTATTAGAAATAGAAGAAGAGATGGGGCTTGGGAGATGCCGGACATAAGGCACATTTTTAAAAGTCCCTCGTCTCCTACTGTGTCAACAGACATCCTCCAAACAAAAAAAACCTGACTCTCAGAGAATGAGTGTACAACTGGTAAATAGTCGCTGATATTTCAGTCAGGTGGCCAGCTAGCTAGTTACTTAGCTCAAGGGATCTGGTTGTTAGCCAGGTAGCTAGCTATTGCTAGCTGGCTAGAAGGAGGGAGTTAGAAGCTAACGTTAAACGGAGCCTGACCTCAGCTGGAGCATTTCACTGCAATTAAACTAATAATAATAAATAATAATAATAATAATAATAATAATAATAATAATAATAATAATATGCCATTTAGCAGACGCTTTTATCCAAAGCGACTTACAGTCATGTGTGCATACATTTTTTACATATGGGTGGTCCCGGGGATCGAACCCACTACCCTGGTGTTACAAGCGCCGTGCTCTACCAATTGAGCTACAGAGGACCAAACTAGCTACAATCTTAAGGATACTATAAATTCTCATAACAAAATAACTTTGCTTTACAGAGAGTAGCGAGACAGACAGCGGTGAGGCAGGAGGTAAAGGAGACACAGAGAGGAAGCAGAGAGAGCCTAGCAGTACAGTGGTTCCCAAACGTGGGGTCAGGGACCAATGTGGGGTCCCCTGCAATTAAAATGGGATCCCCCGAGAGAATCTGTAATCTAATCAAACGCATGAATAACTTGTTTCTCTTCAAATGGGTACAGAATACAACATTTTACAGTCAACTAAGGGCCTTTTACACTGTTAGAATGGACTTTCATGTCAATATGTGTTGAGACAGCCTGTGTGACCAAAAATGAAGTGAACATTTATATTATTCTCATGTATATAAAAATACATTTTTTAAAACTGCCAATGTGGTGAGGCAGACAGTGGTGAGGCTGAGGCAGGCTGCAATGCATGCAGGAGGAAGCAGCAGAGACAGAGAGAGAGAGAGGAAGCAAGTGCAGGGAGAGGTAAGTACTTAGGTAGTGTACTTAATATAGTGGCTTGCGAAAGTATTCACCCCCCTTGGCATTTTTCCTATTTTGTTGCCTTAAAACCTGGAATTAAAATGGATTTTGGGGGGGTTTGTCTCATTTGATTTACACAACATTCCTACCACCTTGAAGATGCAAAATATTTCTTATTGTGAAACAAACAAGAAATAAGACACAAAAACAGAAAACTTGAGCGTGCATAACTATTCACACCCTTCAAAATCAATACTTTGTAGAGCCACCTTTTGCAGCAATTACAGCTGCAAGTCTCTTGGGGTATGTCTCTATAAGCTTGGCACATCTAGCCACTGGGATCTTTGCCCATTCTTCAAGTTGGATGGGTTCCGCTGGTGTACAGCAATCTTTAAGTCATACCACAGATTCTCAATTGGATTGGGCTTTGACTAGGCCATTCCAAGACATTTAAATGTTTCCCCTTAAACCACTCGAGTGTTGCTTTAGCAGTTTGCTTAGGGTCATTGTCCTGCTGGAAGGTGAACCTCCGTCCCAGTCTCAAATCTCTGGAAGACTGAAACAGGTTTCCCTCAATAATTTCCCTGTATTTAGCGCCATCCATCATTCCTTCAATTCTGACCAGTTTCCCAGTCCCTGCCAATGAAAAACATCCCAACAGCATGATCCTGCCACCACCATGCTTCACTGTGGGGATGGTGTTCTCGGGGTGATGAGAGTTGTTGGGTTTGCGCCAGACATAGCGTTTTCCTTGACGGCCAAAAAGCTAAATTTTAGTCTCATCTGACCAGAGTGCCTTCTTCCATATGTTTGGGGAGTCTCCCACATGCCTTTTGGCGAACACCAAACCTGTTTGCTTATTCTTTTCTTTAAGCAATGGCTTTTTTCTGGCCACTCTTCCATAAAGCCCAGCTCTGTGGAGTGTACGGCTTAAAGTGGTCCTATGGACAGATACTCCAATCTCCGCTGTGGAGATTTGCAGCTCCTTCAGGGTTATCTTTGGTGTCTTTGTTGCCTCTCTGATTAATGCCCTCCTTGCCTGGTCCATGAGTTTTGGTGGGCGGCCCTCTCTTGGCAGGTTTGTTGTGGTGCCATATTCTTTCCATTTTTTAATAATGGATTTAATGGTGCTCCGTGGGATGTTCAAAGTTTCAGATATTTTTTTATAACCCAACCCTGATCTGTACATCTCCACAACTTTGTCCCTGACCTGTTTTGGAGAGCTCCTTGGTCTTCATGGTGCCCCTTGCTTAGTGGTGTTGCAGACTCTGGGGCCTTTCAGAACAGATTTATATATACTGAGATCATGTGACAGATCATGTGACACTTAGATTGCACACAGGTGGACTTTATTTAACAAATTATGTGACTTCTGAAGGTAATTGGTTGCACCAGATCTTATTTAGGGGCTTCATAGCAAAGGGGGTGAATACATATGCACGCACCACTTTTCAGTTATTTATTTTTTCAAATATTTTGAAACATCATCATGTCGATTCTAGAAGACCATCTCCCATCAACTACATCATTATCTAGATTCTAGAAGACCATCTCCCATCAACTACATGCGGCAGGTAGCCTAGCGGTTAAGAGCGTTGAATCCCCGAGCCCGCAGGGTGGCAAAATCTGCTCTTCTTCCCTTGAGAAAGGCAGTTAAACCCCAAACATCTGCTACCCGGATGCCAATGATTAAGGCAGCGTATTATGAAAGCTAGCTAGCTAGATTTTGGTTTAGATAAACAAATGTAGTTCACTAACTATCTAGTTAGCAAGGTAACGTTAGCTACGCTACCTCAGCTTGACTCATTTTCTGCTGCGGGGATGTTGGCTGTTCGGATAGCTCCCTCTATGGAATAGCATCACTTTTCAACGTTCAACGACATGGCAACCCCATCAGTTGAGACTTCAGTTCCTTTTTCGAAATCTATCTATCTTCTCGTCTATGAATTAAACTAGTCAGCAGCGCACACACACACTCATGCTCCGTTCAGCCTTGGTAATACGTGGTTCAATAGAATTAATAGCTGGTGCAGCAACAATCTAATTAGCAGAACCTACTGCTGCTGGGAAGAGGAGCTAGCTGCTATGGTAACAGGCTTCTGAGGGCGCAGGCTTCGTCCTCACAATAAAATGCAACACACACACACCCTCACACCCTCACACACATTCTCTCTCTATCTCTCTGGCTCTCTGTCTCTCTGTCTCTCTCTCTCTCTCGCTCTCTCTGGCTCTCTGTCTCTCTCTCTCTGGCTCTCTCTCTCTATCTCTCTCTCTCTCTCTCTCTCTCTCTCTCTCTCTCTCTCTCTCTCTCTCTCTGTCCCTCTCTCTCTCTCTCTCTCTCTGTCCCTCTCTCTCTCTCTCTCTCGTCTGCCTGTTCGTCTTAGACTAACATGTGCCATTCAAAGATGTGTAGATGTCATTCCAAAAAAATGAATTAAGTGGAGAAAAGACAAGCGTGGGGGACATCTTTCATTAATTTGAGTCACCCGAGAGATTGATTGGCTAGTAGCTAGGGACCTTTTGAAGGAGGGTGTAATATGAAGGAAATGCCATCTGAAGCGAGTTATTACTGTATGGGATGTATCCAGAGAACATGTCTGAACTGACGTCTCTCTAGCCATTGTAGTCCCGTGGTGCAGAATGTTTCTGTAGATGTAGAAGTCATAATAATAATAGAACGAATAATAATAATACATTTTATTTGTGACGTGCATTAAAAAAAGAAGTCCCACAAGAATAAAACATAAATTCACTAAAAACACATAGTAGTACAGCGCATAAATACACAAAAGGCATACAATGGCTAGAGAGACGTCAGTTCAGACATGTACAGTATTAGGACTACAATGGCTAGAGAGAAGTCAGTACAGTATTAGGCCTCTCGAAACAGGTGGGTCTTATGCCTGGTTTTAAAACTCAGCTCTGACATGAAAGGCCAGGGCATTCCAAAGGCAAGGGGCAGCAGAGGCAAAGGTCCTGTTGCCCATGGTGCAAAGCCTGGTCTTCCTGTCGCCCATGGTGCAAAGCCTGGTCTTGCGGACCATCAGGATGCCCGAGTCAGAGGAGCGTAGGGAGCGGCCGGGGCAGTGGGGCTGGAGGAGCTGTGAGAGGTAGGAGGAGGCAGTCATGTAGGACCTTGCGGGTGAGGACACCCCCTGGATAGGACGCTAGTCTATCGCAGGGCCTTACACCCTCTCCATCCATTGCAGTATGAAGGGCCATCAGAAGGGAAGTGTTCCAGTCTGAAGAGCCATAGATGGGAAGTGTTCCTGTCTGAAGAGCCATCAGTAGGGAAGTGTTCTAGTCTGAAGAGCCATAGAAGGGAAGTGTTCTGGTCTCAAAGACCATCTCAGCCCACTTTCTCTCCTCTCATGTCAACATCTTGCTAATTGTGTTTTGCAAAACAACGACAAAAGGAGTTGGGTATACGCCACAAACAGATATTGGACCATGCTAATATGAACAACAATCAGAACAAACAGAAGTATTGCAGTATGACGGGTCATCAGAATGCGAGGTAATTGAGGTAGATATGTACATATAGGTAGGGGTAAAGTGACTAGGCAACAGGATAGATAATAGACAGTAGCAGCAGTATACTGTAGGCAGGGGTAAAGTGACTAGACAACAGGATAGATAATAGACAGTAGCAGCAGTATACTGTAGGTAGGGGTAAAGTGACTAGACAACAGGATAGATAATAGACAGTAGCAGCAGTATACTGTAGGTAGGGGTAAAGTGACTAGACAACAGGATAGATAATAGACAGTAGCAGCAGTATACTGTAGGTAGGGGTAAAGGGACTAGACAACAGGATAGATAATAGACAGTAGCAGCAGTATACTGTAGGTAGGGGTAAAGTGACTAGACAACAGGATAGATAATAGACAGTAGCAGCAGTATACTGTAGGTAGGGGTAAAGTGACTAGACAACAGGATAGATAATAGACAGTAGCAGCAGTATACTGTAGGTAGGGGTAAAGGGACTAGACAACAGGATAGATAATAGACAGTAGCAGCAGTATACTCTAGGTAGGGGTAAAGTGACTAGACAACAGGATAGATAATAGACAGTAGCAGCAGCGTATGTGATGAGTCAAAAGAGTTGGTGCAAAGGGGGGTCAGTGAAGATACAGCCCTGTATGTGTTTCTGGTTTTGGAGTAAAGGTGATCTAGAGTTTTGTCGCCTCTAGTTGCCAAGGTGACATGCTGGTAAAAATGAGGTAAAACGGATTTCAGTTTCCCTGCATTAAGATCACTGGCCACTAGGAGCGCCGCCTCTGGATGTGCATTTTCTTGTTTGCTTATGACCCTATACAACCCGTTGAATACGGTCTTAGTGCCAGCATCGGTTTCTGTTGGTAAATAGACAGCTGCGAAAAATATAGATGAAAACTCTCTTGGTAAATAGTATGGTCTGCAGCTTGTCATGAGGTATTCTAACTCAGGCGAGCAAAAACTCGAGACTTCCTTAACATTAGAGATAGCGCACCAGCTTCTGTTAACAAAAAAAACACACGCCTCCCCCTTAAGGCTACCCGAGGCTGCCATCCGGTCTAGACAATGCATGGAGAAACCCACGAGATATATATTATCCATGTCTTTGTTCAGCCAAGACTCAGAGGAATATAGAATATCACAGTTCTTCAGGTCCCGTTGATAGGATAGTCTCAAACAGAGTTCATCCAGTTT
The DNA here is from genome assembly GCF_020615455.1 of Coregonus clupeaformis. NCBI lineage: Eukaryota > Metazoa > Chordata > Actinopteri > Salmoniformes > Salmonidae > Coregonus > Coregonus clupeaformis. Next base: position 41,860,307 of record NC_059221.1, read on the forward strand.
GTTCTCCAGTGACAGAACAGAGGGCAACGGCAGTCTATATGTTCGCAGACGTAACCTCGTTAGGAGGCCGTCTCGCCAGACCCTTTTTCGCCGCCACTTATTCTTTAGACTCCCGGGGATTAGGGCCCGGTCCGGAGCTGCCGACTCGTTGAAGTAGAAATCTTCATCCAAATAGAGGTTAGTAATCGCTTTTTTTTATGTCCAGAATACGTTTTTTCGGTCACAGAAAATAATGGCGGAGACATTATGTACCAAAAAACATCAGCATAAAAAAAAACACACAAAATAACAGAATTGGCCAGGAGCCTGTAAAATGGCCACTATCCACTTCAGCGCCATCAACACTCACAGACAGGCTCAGACCTCACAATGTAGCAGAAGCACTGTGAGTCATAACACTAATGCTGTGAGTCATAACACTAACACTGTCACAGTCATATATATGGCAACACTATCTGACTCATTCAGTACATACAGACCCCAGGGCCCTGACTGGAGGAAACACACCCAACCAATCAGCCAATCAAACCACCTCTTCTCCCAGCAAACCAATCAAATCACCTCTTCACCCAGCCAACCATCCACGTCAAACCTTTATTCATTATTTACCACCTAGCTAGCCAATCAAATCTCTTCTGAGTCACTCAACTACCTAAATAAAACACCTACTTGGTTGTTGAATCCATAATCACTGGATAGCACTTTTCATCAGGTCTCAAAAGTGTGCTTTACATTTTATAGGGGTGACTCACCTCAATCATAACAAATCTGTACTAATAAATAATTCAATTAAAATCTGTACTAGTGTACCAACCTGTCTGTTACAACCAACAGAAGTAGCAGCATTTTAAACACTTCTAAGAAGAAAGACCGTGATCGTTTGTCTACAGAAGAACATTCTGTGCGAGATCAAGGCTGCCAGGATGATAGGTAATGTCTTACAAATCACAGGAGAACGTTTTGGCTGAAGCGCTGGTGCTGTAGTCAGCAGATTCTGAGTCATTAAAGCAGTCCTGGCTGGCAGTGATGTTTCTCCTTAGGAAGAGAGGAGAGGGTGATAGATAGAGGTAGGGGAGGAGAGAGGAGGAGGTGGAGGTAGGGGAGGAGAGGATGATAGATAGAGGTAGGGGAGGAGAGAGGAGGAGGTGGAGGTAGGGGAGGAGAGAGGAGGAGGTGGAGGTAGGGGACTGCTTAGACTCTGATCCAGCCTCCCCTGGGGTTAGAGTTAGTCTCTGATCCAGCCTCCCCTGGGGTTAGAGTTAGTCTCTGATCCAGCCTCCCCTGGGGTTAGAGTTAGTCTCTGATCCAGCCTCCCCTGGGGTTAGAGTTAGTCTCTGATCCAGCCTCCTCTGGGGTTAGAGTTAGTCTCTGATCCAGCCTCCCCTGGGGTTAGAGTTAGTCTCTGATCCAGCCTCCTCTGGGGTTAGAATTAGACTGATCCAGCCTCCCCTGGGGTTAGAGTTAGACCCTGATCCAGCCTCCCCTGGGGTTAGAGTTAGACTCTGATCCAGCCTCCCCTGGGGTTAGAGTTAGTCTCTGATCCAGCCCCCCTGGGGTTAGAGTTGGTCTCTGATCCAGCCTCCCCTGGGGTTAGAGTTAGTCTCTGATCCAGCCTCCCCTGGGGTTAGAGTTAGTCTCTGATCCAGCCTCCCCTGGGGTTAGAGTTAGTCTCTGATCCAGCCTCCCCTGGGGTTAGAGTTAGTCTCTGATCCAGCCTCCCCTGGGGTTAGAGTTAGTCTCTGATCCAGCCTCCCCTGGGGTTAGTTAGACTGATCCAGCCTCCCCTGGGGTTAGAGTTAGTCTCTGATCCAGCCTCCCCTGGGGTTAGTTAGTCTCTGATCCAGCCTCCCCTGGGGTTAGAGTTAGTCTCTGATCCAGCCTCCCCTGGGGTTAGTTAGTCTCTGATCCAGCCTCCCCTGGGGTTAGAGTTAGTCTCTGATCCAGCCTCCCCTGGGGTTAGAGTTAGTCTCTGATCCAGCCTCCCCCTGGGGTTAGAGTTAGACTGATCCAGCCTCCCCTGGGGTTAGAGTTAGACCCTGATACAGCCTCCCCTGGGGTTAGAGTTAGTCTCTGATCCAGCCTCCTCTGGGGTTAGAGTTAGTCTCTGATCCAGCCTCCCCCTGGGGTTAGAGTTAGACTGATCCAGCCTCCCCTGGGGTTAGAGTTAGTCTCTGATCCAGCCTCCCCCTGGGGTTAGAGTTAGTCTCTGATCCAGCCTCCCTGGGGTTAGAGTTAGTCTCTGATCCAGCCTCCCCTGGGGTTAGAGTTAGTCTCTGATCCAGCCTCCCCTGGGGTTAGAGTTAGTCTCTGATCCAGCCTCCCCTGGGGTTAGAGTTAGTCTCTGATCCAGCCTCCTCTGGGGTTAGAGTTAGTCTCTGATCCAGCCTCCCCTGGGGTTAGAGTTAGTCTCTGATCCAGCCTCCTCTGGGGTTAGAGTTAGACTGATCCAGCCTCCCCTGGGGTTAGAGTTAGACCCTGATCCAGCCTCCCCTGGGGTTAGAGTTAGACTCTGATCCAGCCTCCCCTGGGGTTAGAGTTAGTCTCTGATCCAGCCCCCCCTGGGGTTAGAGTTAGTCTCTGATCCAGCCTCCCCTGGGGTTAGAGTTAGTCTCTGATCCAGCCTCCCCTGGGGTTAGAGTTAGTCTCTGATCCAGCCTCCCCTGGGGTTAGAGTTAGTCTCTGATCCAGCCTCCCCCTGGGGTTAGAGTTAGTCTCTGATCCAGCCTCCCCCGGGGTTAGAGTTAGTCTCTGATCCAGCCTCCCTGGGGTTAGTTAGACTGATCCAGCCTCCCTGGGGTTAGAGTTAGTCTCTGATCCAGCCTCCCTGGGGTTAGTTAGTCTCTGATCCAGCCTCCTGGGGTTAGAGTTAGTCTCTGATCCAGCCTCCCTGGGGTTAGTTAGTCTCTGATCCAGCCTCCCTGGGGTTAGAGTTAGTCTCTGATCCAGCCTCCCCTGGGGTTAGTTAGTCTCTGATCCAGCCTCCCCCTGGGGTTAGAGTTAGTCTCTGATCCAGCCTCCCCTGGGGTTAGAGTTAGACTGATCCAGCCTCCCCTGGGGTTAGAGTTAGACTCTGATCCAGCCTCCCCTGGGGTTAGAGTTAGTCTCTGATCCAGCCTCCCCTGGGGTTAGAGTTAGTCTCTGATCCAGCCTCCCCTGGGGTTAGTTAGTCTCTGATCCAGCCTCCCCTGGGGTTAGAGTTAGTCTCTGATCCAGCCTCCCCCTGGGGTTAGTTAGTCTCTGATCCAGCCTCCCCTGGGGTTAGTTAGTCTCTGATCCAGCCTCCCCTGGGGTTAGAGTTAGTCTCTGATCCAGCCTCCCCTGGGGTTAGTTAGTCTCTGATCCAGCCTCACCCTGGGGTTAGAGTTAGACTGATCCAGCCTCCCCTGGGGTTAGAGTTAGACTGATCCAGCCTCCCCTTGGGTTAGAGTTAGTCTCTGATCCAGCCTCCCCTGGGGTTAGAGTTAGACTCTGATCCAGCCTCCCCTGGGGTTATAGTTAGTCTCTGATCCAGCCTCCCCTGGGGTTAGAGTTAGTCTCTGATCCAGCCTCCCCTGGGGTTAGAGTTAGTCTCTGATCCAGCCTCCCCTGGGGTTAGTTAGTCTCTGATCCAGCCTCCCCCTGGGGTTAGAGTTAGACTGATCCAGCCTCCCCTGGGGTTAGAGTTAGACTGATCCAGCCTCCCCTGGGGTTAGAGTTAGTCTCTGATCCAGCCTCCCCTGGGGTTAGAGTTAGACTCTGATCCAGCCTCCCCTGGGGTTAGAGTTAGTCTCTGATCCAGCCTCCCCTGGGGTTAGAGTTAGTCTCTGATCCAGCCTCCCCTGGGGTTAGAGTTAGTCTCTGATCCAGCCTCCCCTGGGGTTAGAGTTAGTCTCTGATCCAGCCTCCCCCTGGGGTTAGAGTTAGACTGATCCAGCCTCCTCTGGGGTTAGAGTTAGTCTCTGATCCAGCCTCCCCTGGGGTTAGAGTTAGACTGATCCAGCCTCCCCTGGGGTTAGAGTTAGTCTCTGATCCAGCCTCCCCTGGGGTTAGAGTTAGTCTCTGATCCAGCCTCCCCCTGGGGTTAGTTAGTGAGGAGAGGAGGGGAGGAGGGGAGGAGGAGAGGAGGAGAGGAGGGAGGAGGGAGGAGGGAGAGGAGGAGAGGAGGGGAGGAGGGGAGGAGGGGAGGAGGGAGGAGGGGAGGAGGAGAGGAGGAGAGGAGGGAGGAGGGAGGAGGAGAGGAGGGGAGGATGAGAGGAGGGGAGGAGGAGAGGAGGGGAGGAGGAGAGGAGGAGGGAGGAGGAGAGGAGGGAGGAGGGGAGGAGGAGAGGAGGAGAGAGAGGAGAGGAGGAGGAGAGAAGGAGAGGAGGGAGAGGAGAGGAGGATGAAGGAGAGGAGGAGAGGAGGGGAGGAGGGGAGGAGGGGAGGAGGAGAGGAGAGGATGAGAGGAGGTGAGGAGGAGGGGAGGAGGAGAGGATGAGGTGAGGAGGAGAGGAGGGGAGGAGGGGAGGGGTGGAAGAGAGGAGCAATGGAAAAGCTTGTTTAAAGCCTGTAATTACATTTACATTATAGTCATTTAGCAGACGCTCTTATCCAGAGCAACTTACAGTTAGTGAGTGCATACATTTTTCATACTGGCCCCCCGTGGGAAACGAACCCACAACCCTGGCGTTGCAAGCGCCATGCTCTACCAACTGAGCTACAGAGGACTACAGAACGCAGGTTGCCCTCGCAAAGGGTTTCTAAACTCAAGGGTCGTTCCTGGTAAAATAAAGGAAAAATAAAAAGCTACTTAGCAATGCTATATGTCAGTGTCACACTTGTCAACATATATGATTATGTTTATCAGAGCCTCCTTTATTAGAGCCTCCTTTATCAGAGCATCCTTTATCAGAGCCTCCTTTATCAGATCCTCCTTTATCAGAGCCTCCTTTATCAGAGCCTCCTTTATCAGAGCATCCTTTATCAGAGCCTCCTTTATCAGATCCTCCTTTATCAGAGCCTCCTTTATCAGAGCCTCCTTTATCAGAGCCTCCTATCACCAAAAGCAAATATTAGCGTTAGTCGTTAGCGTTAGCCACCTAGCTTATGTTAGCCAGAACAAATTGGAATTCATAACATGTCATACATTTTGCAAATTCAAAACATGTTTAAATGTAACAAATTTGCAACATATTGTACAAATTGCAAATCGGAAGATATTGTACGAACTGCAATTCGTAACATATCATACGACATGGATGATGGACATGAATGAATACATACACTCTTCGAATAAAGGGTTCCAAAAGGGTTCTTTGGCTGTCCCCATTGGATAACCCTTTAAGGTTCCATGTAGAACCCTTTTAGGTTCCAGGTAGAACCCTTTTAGGTTCCAGGTAGAACCCTTTTTGGTTCCAGGTAGAACCCTTTTAGGTTCCAGGTAGAACCCTTTTAGGTTCCAGGTAGAACCCTTTTAGGTTCCAGGTAGAACCCTTTTAGGTTCCATGGAGAACCCTTTTTGGCTCCAGGTAGAACCCTCTGTGGAAAGTGTTCTACATGAAATCCTAAAGCGTTCTACCTGGAACCAAAAGGGTTCTTCAACGTGAAATAGATAATAAACAAAAGTGAAATAAACAATCAAAATGAACAGTAAACGTTACACTCACAAAATATTCAAAAGAATAGAGACATTTCAAATGTCATATTATTTGCAAATAGTTCAAGGACAAAAGAGGAAAATATATATATAATATAAATATGGGTTGTATTTACATACACCCACGCAAACACACACTCTCTCAATTAAATTTCAATTTCAATTTAAGGGCTTTATTGGCATGGGAAACGTATGTTAACATTGCCAAAGCAAGTGAAGTAGATAATAAACAAAAGTGAAATAAACATTAAATATTAAGAGTAAACATTACACTCAGAAGTTTCAAAAGAATAAAGACATTTCAAATGTCATATTATGTATATATACAGTGTTGTAACAATGTGCAAATAGTTAAAGTACAAATGGGAAAATAAATAAACATAAATATGGGTTGTATTTACAATGGTGTTTGTTCTTCACTGGTTGCCCTTTTCTTGTGGCAACAGGTCACAAATCTTTCTGCTGTGATGGCACACTGTGGTATTTCACCCAAAAGATATGGGACTTTATCAAAATTTGATTTGTTTTGGAATTCTTTGTGGATCTGTGTAATCTGAGGGAAATATGTGTCTCTAATGTGTTCATAGATTTGGCAGGAGGTTAGGAAGTGCAGCTCAGTTTCCACCTCATTTTGTGGGCTATGGCAGCCTATCTCAATAGCAAGGCTATGCTCACTGAATCTGTACATAGTCAAAGCTTTCCTTAATTTTGGGTCAGTCACAGTGGTCAGGTATTTTACACTGTGTACTCTCTTTTTAGGGCCAAATAGCATTCTAGTTTGCTCTGTTTTTTTGTTTGTTCTTTCCAATGTGTCAAGTAATTCTCTTTTTGTTTTCTCATGATTTGGTTGGGTCTAATTGAGTTGCTGTCCTGGGGCTCTGTGGGGTCTGTTTGTGTTTGTGAACAGAGCCCCAGGACCAGCTTGCTTAGGGGACTCTTCTCCAGGTTCATCTCTCTGTAGGGTTGGCTTTGTTATGGAAGGTTTGGGAATCACTTCCTTTTAGGTGGTTGTAGAATTGAACTGCTCTTTTCTGGATTTTTATAATTAGCGGGTATCGGCCTAATTCTGCTATGCATGCATTATTTTGTGTTTTTCGTTGTACACAGAGGATGTTTTTGCAAAATTCTGCATGCAGAGTCTCAATTTGGTGTTTGTCCCATTTTGTGAATTTTTGGTTGGTGAGCGGACCCCAGACCTCACAACCATAAAGGGCAATGGGTTCTATAACTGATTCTGTCACGGTTTCGGCCGAGGCTGCCTCTCTCCCTTGTTCGGGCAGGTTTCGGCGTTCGTCGTCTCCGGAATTCTAGCTGCCACCGCTGTATGTTTCATGTTCGTTTGCTTTTGTCTGTTTGTTTCCACACCTGTTTCTAGTTTGGGCGTAATTAGTGTCCTATAAGTTTCTCGTTGTGTTTGTCTAGTGTTGTGTGTAATTATTTTCCGTCAGTTGTGTGTATTGCTCGGTTGAGCTTCTCTCCACTACGCTGGAGTATTTTCGCACCTGTTTGTGCGCAGTTACTTTTCGCCTTCGTGCGTAGTTTTCGCCTTCGGGCAAAGTTGTCCTTTTGCCTTAGTTTGGGCAGTAATACAAGCCTTTGGAATATCGTTCTGAGTCCTGCGTTTCATTCCACCATTGCACCTACAGCACGCCCTGACAGATTCAAGTATTTTTAGCTAGATCCTAATTGGTATATCAAATGTTATGTTCCTTTTGATGCCATTCTTGCCTTGTCTCTCCCTCTCTCTCTCTCTCTCTCTCTCTCTCTCTCTCTCTCTCTCCTCTCTCTCCTCCTCTCTCTCTCTCACCACTCTGTCTCCTCTCCCCCTCTCTCGCTCAGTCTCTCTCTTTCTCTACTCTCTCTCTCTTCCCCCTCTCCTCTCTCCTCCTCCTCTCTCTCCTCTACTCTCCGCCTCTTCTCTCTCTCCCTTCCTCTCTCTCTCTCTCTCTCTCTCTTCTTCGCTTCTCTCTCTCTACTCTCTCGCTCTGTCCTCTCTCTCTCCGTCTCCCCCACTCTCTCTCTCTCTCTCTCTCTCCCTCTCTCAGTCGTTGTCTGCTGCCCGTGGCGTAGGGGGACGAGGTCTGGACGCCACAGGAGGCGGGGTTAGGCGTCTCCGCAGAGACCTCCGTGATTCGCTGCCGTACGAGGCCGGGATGATGTCATATCCTGGTGAATCGTCTGACTTCTTGACCCGGCGGGGGGACAACAAGGCACTCTACCAACCAGAGGAGTGGACGGGGCAGGGCTTAGGACAGGCTCTGCAGCAATTGGTGGAGAACGACCAGAGGCGGGAGCAGGAAACAGCACACTTGGCCGAGTTGCTCCGCCTCCTCAGTGAAGCCAACGTCCAGGGGGCCGGAGAGGAGTTCCAGGGGCCAGGGGACTTCCAGGCTCCCTATCCCCCAGACTACGATGAGACAGAGCAGGGGATGAGAATGGGAAAGCCCCAGGCTGCAGCTCCATGGCAGGGCCTACTGGATCCCCAGCTCACCCAGGCCCTGCTCAACAGATACAGGCAGGAGAGGCTGCAGCAGCAGGCCGGGTTACCAGGTCTACCAGCCACCATCAACAGGCTTACAGACAACAGGCTGGAAACAGGCAGCCAGGACCGAGACGAGGAGGCTCTGAGGTAAGGATAGAGAGGACAGAGAGTGAACGGAAAGAGGGAGGGGGGAGTGAGGGGAGGGGAGAGAGAGAGGGAGGGGGGAGGGGAGAGAGAAGGAGAGAGGGAGGGGGAGGGGAGAGAGAGAGGGAGGGGAGGGGAGAGAGAGAGGGAGGGGGGAGAGAAGAGAGAAGGAGAGAGAGGGAGGGGAGGGAGGGGCGAGGGGAGAGAGAGAGGAGGGGGAGGGAGAGAGAAGCAGAGAGAGGGAGGGGGGAGGGAGGGGGAGGGGAGAGAGAGAGGGAGGGGAGGGAGAGAGAAGCGAGAGAGAGAGGGGGGAGAGGGAGGGAGGGGAGAGAGAAGCGAGAGAGAGGGAGGGAGGGAGAGAGAGAGGGAGGGAGGGAGAGAGAGAGGGAGGGGGAGAGAAGAGAGAAGCAGAGAGAGGGAGGGGGAGGGAGGGGGGAGGGGAGAGAGAGAGGGAGGGGGGAGGGGAGAGAGAAGCGAGAGAGAGGGGTAGGAGTAAAGAGAAATATGAACAGTTGAATGTATCTAGTTATTGAATATAGAGTACATTGAATATACATTGTGTAGTTATTGAATATACAGTACATTGAATATACATTGTGTAGTTATGTAATATACAGTACATTGAATATACATTGTGTAGTTATTAAATATATAGTACATTGAATATACATGTATATTGTGTAGTTATTTCATATACAGTACATTGAATATACATTGTGTAGTTATTTCATATACAGTACATTGAATATACATTGTGTAGTTATTTCATATACAGTACATTGAATATACATTGTGTAGTTATTTCATATACAGTACATTGAATATACATTGTGTAGTTATTTCATATACAGTAGCTAGCATGGTATAATGTTTTTGTTTTTTCTTTATGCTCCCTGCTCTAGATACCTGGTAGCCAAGGTCCTGTCCAGCATCAGTCCCACCAAGCCCCAGGGTTCTTCAGGCCGCAGGGCAAAGAGAGACCTGGTGTCTGGAGGTGGTGGTGAGGGGGTCAGAGCAGTCTCCAGCCCAGTCCTCCACAGGTCCCGTCGCTCCGTCGACTCCCCTCCTTCCCCCTCCCTAAGCCTGGATCCCTCTCTGGGGCTGCTGAGGGTCAAGAGGCTGGGGGTGGTGGTGGAGGGACCTGGAGCGCCGGGGGGAGAGAGGGAGGGCCACAGGACCCCCGACCACATGCTGGAGCTTCAGAGGATGAAGAGGATCGACACCGAACTGCAGCCCCAGCCTGGTGGAAGGCCCGGCCGCAGAAGACGAGCCCTGAACTACGACCCCATTACCTATGACCCCGAGCTGCTGGTCCAACAAATCCTACACTACCTGCCACAGTAGAGAGGGAGAGATGGAGAGAGAGAGAGACATATGAAGAGAGAGACAGATGGAGAGACAGAGATGGGGAGAGAGATAGAGAGAGACAGAGAGAGACAAATGGAGGGCGAGAGAGATGGCGAGAGAGAGAGGGAGAGAGATGGACATGGAGAGAAGGAAAGAGATAACCTAATGCTTATTAACAGTGTTTCAACCCTTTCTAATGCACTCATAATGATGCTCTGTATTCACACGGGTCTTTAAAATATAGCTTCAAAGTATTCTGATATCATTATTTGACTTGAGTTGTTTGGGAAGTGAAGAATAGCGAGGCCAAATAAGATAGAGAAATGTCATCATCTTTCCCTGTTGTATTCATGGGATACCATAACACTAGCCATAAAACACGGCAATGGGTCTACTTTGACAAGAATGGGTCATAGTAATTAATTAATGTGAAGGTTGAAAGAAACTATTCAAAGTCTATAGCAGGGCTCTCACATTTACACACGTCCTCTAATAAGACATAGTTCAGCTCAGTAGCAGTAACGGTAATGTAATTTGCAGTGAAAATATCCGGTGTTAAATGCTCTGTCGCACAGTTCACAAATCACTGTTCACACACACACACAGTAAATCACCACTGTGTTCCTCAGAGTCCAGCAGTACTCGGCTAACAGCTTCGTTATTGATCTCCTTCCCGACCCCCATCAGACTCCACACAAACTGTTTAGCCCTGAAAAAGCATGGGAGATTTTTTTACAGAGATCCCATAACTGTTGAAGAAAGGTCCCATATCTGTTTGTGCTCTGTCAAGCCTGTTTGGCATGACAACTCTATTAGGAGTTGACAAGAGAACAGAAACAGACTGGCACTCAGGCAATAAATGTTGTGATTTAATTCATAATGTTTATTTTAATTGGAGTGTTGAGCTCCAGATGTTAGGCTCCTTTCCTATGTATCCTCTGATTGTACAGTAGAGATATACTTGACCCAAACTTACAATACAAAGCTGAGACTCAGAGAATGAAAATTACCACTCTGTCAGTCATTTCTGTCTCTCTTTATTTGGGAAACAGAATGAGAAATAGCCTGCTCTTCAATGTCAAGTTGTATGTAGAGTTACAGTAACTTTGTTAAGTTAATAGGACTTAAACTCAGTAGCATCCATAGAATTACATACAGTTAACCTCACCAGACAGGTCCCTGCGTTATAATATATCTCTATGGTAACATCACAGACAGGAAGAGGTAAGCACAAGGGTCATGCAGGATCAAACACCTTGAATACATTTATCACATCATTGCCTGTCAATCATTAGGAGAATGGTACACTCATCATGGCACTTGTTATTGAAGTATGGTTGCAATGAGATTACTCTCTTTCTGTGATTTTCTCTGCCATCTATAGGAAGGGTTCACTCTTATGTCTGCAGATCGATGGTAATGGATATATTTTATCGCTAACACACCCTGATTCTGCTGCCATGGCAACTTATCCTGGCTTGCAACCATGGCTACAGTGTATTTAACATATCCTAGCTTTGCTACAGTATGTTGCTTTGGATAGTCGTTCAAATATAATGGTAATTCTAATTCTCTTCCTCTTCTGCTTCTGCTTTAAACACACAGTACTGTGCTGCCCATGAAAAAACACACTGTATACTGGATAACGCAGTACTGTGCTGCCCATGAAAAACACACTGTATACTGGATAACGCAGTACTGTGCTGCCCATGAAAAACACACTGTATACTAGATAACGCAGTACTGTGCTGCCCATGAAAAACACACTGTATACTGGACAACGCAGTACTGTGCTGCCCATGAAAAACACACTGTATACTGGATAACACAGTACTGTGCGCCCATGAAAAACACACTGTATACTGATAACGCAGTACTGTGTGCCCATGAAAAACACACTGTATACTGGATAACACAGTACTGTGCTGCCCATGAAAAACACACTGTATACTGGATAACGCAGTACTGTGCTGCCCATGAAAAACACACTGTATACTGGATAACGCAGTACTGTGCTGCCCATGAAAAACACACTGTATACTGGATAACGCAGTACTGTGCTGCCCATGAAAAACACACTGTATACTGGATAACACAGTACTGTGCTGCCCATGAAAAACACACTGTATACTGGATAACGCAGTACTGTGCTGCCCATGAAAAACACACTGTATGCTGGATAACGCAGTACTGTGCTGCCCATGAAAAACACACTGTATACTGGATAACACAGTACTGTGCTGCCCATGAAAAAAACACACTGTATACTGGATAACGCAGTACTGTGCTGCCCATGAAAAACACACTGTATGCTGGATAACGCAGTACTGTGCTGCCCATGAAAAACACACTGTATACTGGACAACGCAGTACTGTGCTGCCCATGAAAAACACACTGTATACTGGATAACGCAGTACTGTGCTGCCCATGAAAAACACACTGTATACTGGACAACGCAGTACTGTGCTGCCCATGAAAAACACACTGTATACTGGATAACGCAGTACTGTGCTGCCCATGAAAAACACACTGTATACTGGATAACGCAGTACTGTGCTGCCCATGAAAAACACACTGTATACTGGATGTGCAACTTCAACTCCACCCCGCCTGTCCCCAGCCCTTCACTCCCTCTCTTAGTTTTTCTCATGACTCACTGTGTTGATGGAGATGAACTGTGGTTCTGATTAGTGTTGTGGCTTTGCCAATTTGTGCTGTTAAAGATCTTGTGCAAAAAATGCATATCTGGCACACTATCTTCTATTGCAAAAGTGGATAACAGTAATAAAATTCGATGTGAAACATGATTTCTCAGTCTATTGCTTTTTCGAGGTGGAATAAGTTTGAAAATTGTGTTTTAGAACGTTGCCTTCTCATCACAGGCAGAACAGGCAACGCAAAAAAATTTTTTTTTGTATATGTCACATATTTCTTATTTTCTGTAAACGGGACTACATTAAGACATTAACAAACGTGCACATAATAACATAATTTAACAAATGACTGAGTATCAGACAAAATATATTTTTTAAAGGCATTATCTAAAAATATATATTTATACTGATAAGAAAAAGTATACTATTCTACTCTATAAAGTTAATGGTATGTTTATAAAACAAAAACTCAAGGATCCTCTTCACATCTAGCCTCCCTCACGTAAAGCATTGGGGGGAATATCAAAATACATTTAAAAAAGTTGTTTTATTGTCACATACAATACACCGGATAGGTGCGGTGAATTTAGGATTAAGTGCCTTGCTCAAGGCTGGTGACCAGCCTTCACTGGGTTTTGGAAACTGGTGACCAGCCTTCACTGGGTTTTGGAAACTGGTGACCAGCCTTCACTGGGTTTTGGAAACTGGTGACCAGCCTTCACTGGGTTTTGGAAACTGGTGACCAGCCTTCACTGTGTTTTGAACACTGGTGACCAGCCTTCACTGGGTTTTGGAAACTGGTGACCAGCCTTCACTGGGTTTTGGAAACTGGTGACCAGCCTTCACTGGGTTTTGGAAACTGGTGACCAGCCTTCACTGGGTTTTGGAAACTGGTGACCAGCCTTCACTGGGTTTTGAACACTGGTGACCTGCCTTCACTGGGTTTTGGAAACTGGTGACCAGCCTTCACTGGGTTTTGGAAACTGGTGACCAGCCTTCACTGGGTTTTGAACACTGGTGACCTGCCTTCACTGGGTTTTGGAAACTGGTGACCAGCCTTCACTGGGTTTTGGAAACTGGTGACCAGCCTTCACTGGGTTTTGGAAACTGGTGACCAGCCTTCACTGGGTTTTGGAAACTGGTGACCAGCCTTCACTGGGTTTTGGACACTGGTGACCAGCCTTCACTGGGCATATACTGGTCACCAGCTTCAAGTCACATTATGCTGGCTTGCAACGTGATGTTTAAGTCTAATTGGAATCCACCCGAGTGGGGATACTCAACAATTTGAACTTTTATTCACCCACAATTCAGAATGATTGCCAGAGTTTGTCAAATAAATAAATGAGCCCACCCAAACCAACTCAACTGGAACAACCATTTCAGTAACGGATGCAATAAGTCCAAGTAACAGACTGGATTCGTTTAGAAAAATGTACGTTATTTACAATGCATTCGGAAAGTATTCAGACCCCTTGACTTTTTCCACATTTTGTTACGTTACAGCCTCATTCTAAAATTGATTAAATTGTTTTTTCCCCCCTCATCAATCTACACACGATACCCCATAATGACAAAGCAAAACCAGTTTTGTAAAAATTGTGCACATTTATTAAATATAAAAAACGTAAATATCACATTTACATAAGTATTCAGACCCTTTACTCACTACTTTGTTGAAGCACCTTTGGCAGCGATTACAGCCTTGAGTCTTCTTGGGTATGACGCTACAAGCTTGGCACATCTGTTTTGGGGGAGTTTCTCCCATTCTTCTCTGCAGATCCTCTCAAGCTCTGTCAGGTTGGATGGGGAGCGTCGCTGCACAGCTATTTTCAAGTCTCTCCAGAGATGTTCGATTGGGTTCAAGTCTGGGCTCTGGCTGGGCCACTCAAAGACATTCAGAGACTTGTCCCAAACCCTCTCCTGCGTTGTCTTGGCTGTGTGCTTAGGGTCATTGTCCTGTTGGAAGATGAAGCTTCGCCCCAGTCTGAGGTCCTGAGCACTCTGGAGCAGGTTTTCATCAAGGATCTCTCTGTACTTTGCTTCGTTCATCTTTCCCTCGATCGTGACTAGTCTCCCAGTCCCTGCCACTGAAAAACATCCTCATAGCATGATGCTGCCAGCACCATGTTTCACCATAGGGATGGTGCCAGGTTTCCTCCAGACGTGACGCTTGGCATTCAGGCCAAAGAGTTCAATCTAGGTTTCATCAGACCAGAGAATCTTGTTTCTCATGGTCTGAGAGTCCTTTAGGTACCTTTTGGCAAACTCCAAGCGGGCTGTCATGTGCCTTTTACTGAGGAGTGGCTTCCGTCTGGCCACTATACCATAAAAACCTGATTGGTGGAGTGCTGCAGAGATGGTTGTCCTTCTGGAAGGTTCTCCCATCTCCACAGAGGAAATCTGGAGCTCTGTCAGAGTGACCATAGAGTTCTTGGTCACCTCCCTGACCAAGGCCCTTCTCCCATGATTGCCCAGTTTGGCCGGGCGGCCAGCTCTAGGAATTATCTTGGTGGTTCAAAACTTCTTCCATTTAAGAATGATGGAGGCCACTGTGTTCTTGGGGACCTTCAATGCTGCAGAAATGTTTTGGTACCCTTCCCCAGATCTGTGCCTCGACACAATCCTCTCGGAGCTCTACGGACAATTCCTTCGACCTCATGACTTGTTTTTTTGCTCTGACATGCCCTGTCAACTGTGGGACCTTATATAGACAGGTGTGTGCCTTTCCAAATTATGTCAAATCAATTGAATTTACCACAGGTGGACTCCAAGTTGTAGAAACATCTCAATACCTGAGCTCAATTTCGAGTCTCATAGAAAAGGGTCTGAATTCTTATGTAAATAAGGTATCTGTTTATTTTTTGTAAAACCTGTTTTCACTTTGTCATTATGGGGTATTGTGTGTAGATTGATGAGGGAAAAATTATTATTTAATCCATTTTGGAATAAGGCTGTAACGTAACAGAATGGGGGAAAGGTAAAGGGGTCTGAATACTTTCCGAATGTACTGTGTCTTTGTGTAGCGCAAAATTAATTAATGTACAAAAAATATATTGAAACAAACAATTCAAAAATATATACCACCCACCATTGTGACCTGTACGCTCTCATTGGCTGGCCCTCACTACATATTCGTAGCCAAACCCACTGGCTCCAGGTCATCTATAAATCCCTGCTAGGCAAATCCCCGCCTTATCTTAGCTCATTGGTCACCATAGCAACACCCACCCGTAGTCTGCGCTCCAGCAGGTATATCTCACTGGTCATCCCCAAAGCCAACACCTCCTTTGGCCGCCATTCCTTCCAGTTCTCTGCTGCCAATGACTGGAACGAACTGCAAAAATCTCTGAAGCTGGAGACTCTTATCTCCCTCACTAACTTTAAGCATCAGTTGTCAGAGCAGCTTACCAATCACTGCACCTGTACACAGCCCATCTGAAATTAGCCCACCCAACTACCTCATCCCCATATTGTTATTTATTTTGCTCTTTTGCACCCCAGTATCTCTATTTGCACATAATCTTCTGCACATCTATCATTCCAGTGTTAATACTACATTTTAATTATTTTGCACTATAGCCTATTTATTGCCTTACCTCCTTAATTTACTACATTCGCACACACTGTATACATATTTTCTGTTGTATTTTTGACTTTATGTTTCGTTTTACCCCATATGTAACTCTGTGTTGTTGTTTTTATCACACTGCTTTGCTTTATCTTGGCCAGGTCGCAGTTGTAAATGAGAACTTGTTCTCAACTGGCTTACCTGGTTAAATAAAGGTGAAATAAAAACAATTTAAAAAATGGAACTGCAATTCATGCTGGGCAATATGATAATGATGGGCGTGGTCAGACCAGCTTGACCAGCATCAGACCAGCAGTCACTAGAATGCCAAGAGTGTGCAAAGCTGTCATCATGGAAAAGGGTGGCTATTTGAAGAATCTCAAATATAAAATATATTTTGATTTGTTTAACACTTTTTTGGTTACTTCATGATTCCATATATGTTATTTCGTAGTTTTGATGTCTTCACTATTGTTGTACAATGTAGAAAAAAAAAAAAAAAAAAAAAAAAAACTTGAATGAGTAGGTGTTCTAAAACTTTTGACCAGTAGTGTAGACCAGTTTGAAATGTATGCTGGTATATGCTGTGTTTTTTAAAGCAGGATCTCCTCCTTCAGTCCAGCACCAGCGGCCTCTCTAGGATTTAAAACTTCAATGAGATAATTTGTCCGCCATCTCAGGGAGTAGAACACAGCAGAGGGGCTACTGTTGCCAGGTGACCATTTCCATGCAGGGACATTTTGTAACCAGGATATGCATGGTGATGTAATACTGAAGGGGAGGAGTCAGAGGGTTCTTCATCTAGCTTGTTTAGAGAGAGGAGGACATGATGGGAGGACAGAGAGAGGAGAAAATGGAGGAGCAGGTTGCAGAAGATAACAGGAAAGATAATAAGGAGATAGATGAAATTAATGAGGGGAGAGATGAAAAATGTAGAGAGGGAGAGAGAGGGGTGAAAGAGAGAGAGGGGGGAGAGAGAGAGGGGGGAAAGGAGAGAGAGAGGGGGGAGAGGGAGAGCGAGAGGGGGGAGAGAGAGAGAGAGGGGGAGAGAGAGGGGGAGAGGGAGAGAGAGGGGGAGAGGGAGAGAGAGGGGGAGAGAGAGAGAGAAGGGGGGAGAGAGAGGGGGGGGAGAGAGAGAGGGGGGGAGAGAGAGAGAGAGGGGGGAGAGAGAGAGAGGGGGGAGAGGGAGAGAGAGAGGGGGAGAGAGAGAGGGGGAGAGGGGGGGAGAGGGAGAGAGAGAAAGAGAGAGAGAGGGGGGAGAGCAGAGCTGGATCAGTTAAAGCAGAGCTGGAGCAAACGATTACTCACCTAGTATCTCTCCAACCTGTATTTAATAACAGATATTTCATTTAGCAGATGCTTTTATCCAAAGCCAGTCATGCATGCATACAGTGAGGGAAAAAAGTATTTGATCCCCTGCTGATTTTGTACGTTTGCCCACTGACAAAGACATGATCAGTCTATAATCTTAATGGTAGGTTTATTTGAACAGTGAGAGACAGAATAACAGCAAAAAAATCCAGAAAAACACATGTCAAAAATGTTATTAATTGATTTGCATTTTAATGAGAGAAATAAGTATTTGACCCCTCTGCAAAACATGACTTAGTACTTGGTGGCAAAACCTTTGTTGGCAATCACAGAGGTCAGACGTTTCTTGTAGTTGGCCACCAGGTTTGCACACATCTCTGGAGGGATTATGTTCCACTCCTCTTTGCAGATCTTCTCCAAGTCATTAAGGTTTCGAGGCTGACGTTTGGCAACTCGAACCTTCAGCTCCCTCCACATATTTTCTATGGGATTAAGGTCTGGAGACTGGCTAGGCCACTCCAGGACCTTAATGTGCTTCTTCTTGAGCCACTCCATAATGTTTCCACCTCCATGTTTGACGGTGGGGATGGTGTTCTTGGGGTCATAGGCAGCATTCCTCTTCCTCCAAACACGGCGAGTTGAGTTGATCCCAAAGAGCTCCATTTTGGTCTCATCTGACCACAACACTTTCACCCAGTTCTCCTCTGAAACATTCAGATGTTCATTGGCAAACTTCAGACGGGCATGTATATGTGCTTTCTTGAGCAGAGGGACCTTGCGGGCGCTGCAGGATTTCAGTCCTTCACGGCGTATTGTGTTACCAATTGTTTTCTTGGTGACTATGGTCCCAGCTGCCTTGAGATCATTGACAAGATCCTCCCGTGTAGTTCTGGGCTGATTCCTCACCATTCTCATGATCATTGCAACTCCACGAGGTGAGCTCTTGCATGGAATCGCAGGCCGAGGGAGATTGACAGTTCTTTTGTGTTTCTTCCATTTGCGAATAATCGCACCAACTGTTGTCACCTTCTCACCAAGCTGCTTGGCGATGGTCTTGTAGCCCATTTCAGCCTTGTGTAGGTCTACAATCTTGTCCCTGACATCCTTGGAGAGCTCTTTGGTCTTGGCCATGGTGGAGAGTTTGGAATCTGATTGATTGATTGTTTTGTGGACAGGTGTTTATACAGGTAACAAACTGAGATTAGGAGCACTCCCTTTAAGAGTGTGCTCCTAATCTCAGCTCGTTACCTGTATAAAAGACACCTGGGAGCCAGAAATCTTTCTGATTGAGAGGGGGTCAAATACTTATTTCCCTCATTAAAATGCAAATCAATTTATAAAATTTTTATAGATTTTTTTTTGTTATTCTGTCTCCCACTGTTCAAATAAACCTACCATTAAAATTATAGACTGATCATTTCTTTGTCAGTGGGCAAACGTACAAAATCAGCAGGGGATCAAATACTTTTTTCCCTCACTGTACAAGGTGTTGGTCATCTTCATATTTGACCTAATACTTATTTATTTAAACTACAGTAGTAGTTAGAGTGTTACTGACTAAATACTTTTTTTCCCCACTGTACATACACACACACATACATATACATATATACATACACATATACACATACACACATGCACACACACATACAAACAGTGGGGGGAAAAAGTATTTAGTCAGCCACCAATTGTGCAAGTTCTCCCACTTAAAAAGATGAGAGAGGCCTGTAATTTTCATCATAGATACACGTCAACTATGACAGATAAATTGAGAAACAAAAATCCAGAAAATCACATTGTATGATTTTTTATGAATTTATTTGCAAATTATGGTGGAAAATAAGTATTTGGTCACCTACAAACAAGCAATATTTCTGGCTCTCACAGACCTGTAACTTCTTCTCTAAGAGGCTCCTCTGTCCTCCACTCGTTACCTGTATTAATGGCACCTGTTTGAACTTGTTATCAGTATAAAAGACACCTGTCCACAACCTCAAACAGTCACACTCCAAACTCCACTATGGCCAAGACCAAAGAGCTG
Organism: Coregonus clupeaformis; assembly: GCF_020615455.1. Classification (NCBI taxonomy): domain Eukaryota; kingdom Metazoa; phylum Chordata; class Actinopteri; order Salmoniformes; family Salmonidae; genus Coregonus; species Coregonus clupeaformis. The sequence continues at coordinate 41,879,472 of NC_059221.1, forward strand.
TCATAGGACACCAGAAACAAAATTGTAGACCTGCACCAGGCTGGGAAGACTGAATCTGCAATAGGTAAGCAGCTTGGTTTGAAGAAATCAAACCAGGAAATGGAAGACATACAAGACCACTGATAATCTCGCTCGATCTGGGGCTCCACGCAAGATCTCACCCCGTGGGGTCAAAATGATCACAACAACGGTGAGCAAAAATCCCAGAACCACACGGGGGGACCTAGTGAATGACCTGCAGAGAGCTGGGACCAAAGTAACAAAGCCTACCATCAGTAACACACTACGCCGCCAGGGACTCAAATCTGCAGTGCCAGACGTGTCCCCTGCTTAAGCCAGTACATGTCCAGGCCCGTCTGAAGTTTGCTAGAGTGCATTTGGATGATCCAGAAGAGGATTGGGAGAATGTCATATGGTCAGATGAAACCAAAATATAACTTTTGGTAAAAACTCAACTCGTCGTGTTTGGAGGACAAAGAATGCTGAGTTGCATCCAAAGAACACAATACCTACTGTGAAGCATGGGGGTGGAAACATCATGCTTTGGGGCTGTTTTTTTCTGCAAAGGGACCAGGATGACTGATCCGTAAAGGAAAGAATGAATGGGGCCATGTATCGTGAGATTTTGAGTGAAAACCACCTTCCATCAGCAAGGGCATTGAAGATTAAACGTGGATGGGTCTTTCAGCATGACAATGATCCCAAACACAACGCCCGGGCAACGAAGGAGTGGCTTCGTGAAGAAGCATTTCAAGGTCCTGGAGTGGCCTAGCCAGTCTCCAGATCTCAACCCCATAGAAAATCTTTTGGAGGGGAGTTGAAAGTCTGTGTTGCCCAGCGACAGCCCCAAAACATCACTGCTCTAGAGGAGATCTGCATGGAGGAATGGGCCAAAATACCAGCAACAGTGTGTGAAAACCTTGTGAAGACTTACAGAAAACATTTGACCTGTGTCATTGCCAACAAAGGGTATATAACAAAATATTGAGAAACTTTTGTTATTGACTAAATACTTATTTTCCACCATAATTTGCAAATAAATTCATTAAAAATCCTACAATGTGATTTTCTGGATTTTTTTTCTCAATTTGTCTGTCATAGTTGACGTGTACCTATGATGTAAATTACAGGCCTCTCTCATCTTTTTAAGTGGGAGAACTTGCACAATTGGTGGCTGACTAAATACTTTTTTCCCCCACTGTACATACACACATACATACATACACATCCTATAAAAAAATATATTCCCCTTTATTACTTTCCAACCCCACCACCCCTTCCCTACTTGGAGTAAACTAGTGGAAAACAATGCTTAGGCCTCTACTTCCAGCTTATACTTACTATATACATTTTATGGACACAGTCAATTTTACAATCATTATATTTTGTTTGTAGACAGGATCTACAAACAAGGATCCAGGCTAGATGAAGACAACCCAGTATAGATAGGATCCAGGCTAGATGAAGACAACCCAGTATAGACAGGATCCAGGCTAGAGGAAGAGAACCCAGTATAGACAGGATCCAGGCTAGAGGAAGAGAACCCAGTATAGACAGGATCCAGGCTAGAGGAAGAGAACCCAGTATAGACAGGATCCAGGCTAGATGAAGACAACCCAGTATAGACAGGATCCAGGCTAGAGGAAGAGAACCCAGTATAGACAGGATCCAGGCTAGAGGAAGAGAACCCTGGATAGACAGGATCCAGGCTAGAGGAAGACAACCCTGGACAGACAGGATATAGTGTCACGTCTCCTCCCGTCGCTACCCTCCGGCGCTCTGATTCGCCGGTCTACTGAGCCACCGGTCTACTGAGCCACCGGTCTGAGCGCACCACCTCGGCAAACACCGGAATGGAAACCCAACGCACCCTAAATCACCTCCAGCGCACCTGCACCTCATCATCTCATCACCAGCCCTATTTAGCCCTGGACTGTTCTGGATGATGTAGTGTGTGATTGTTTAGCTTCGTGTCCTCTTCGTTATTTCTCTTTGTCATTGTTTAAGTAAACCTTGACCTTGTTAATTCCTGCGTCTGCGTCCTGCCTCTTCGAATCCTCAGTACTCGTCACATATAGGCTAGAGCCAGCAGAAACCTGCACACAAAACAGTAATAGAATATAACTTTATTGTACATTTCCAGACTGGAAATATTTATTTCACACCATAACACAACACAGGCAGTGTTGGCGAAGCTACTCTGAAAATATAGTTTACCAAGCTATCAATTACCTCACACTGGAAGTTAAGATACACTAAAGCTACTCTGAAAATATAGTTTTACATCTAAACCTGAAATATCATAGACTGCAAATTACAAGAACAAGATCACGCTGGAGAATATTTCGCAGGAGAATTAGGCAGGTGTGTTGCCGAAAAAAGAAAGGAAATTCTTGCCCACTTCACCCATATTGGCTACATGGCAAAAAATTTATTAACTACATTTTACATATTTAGCAGATGCTCTTATCCAGAGCGACTTACAGTTTGTAAGTGCATACATTTTTCATACCGGCCCCCCGTGGGAATCGAACCCACAACCCTGGCGTTTGCAAGTGCCATGCTCTACCAACTGAGCTACAGGAGGCCTTTGAAACTACTGAAAACACGACCAAGATTTGAATTTAGTTCAACTACCACCAAGCTACTGCTAACTGTAGTTGATTACTAGTTTGAACTACAGCGCTGGACACAGGGTAGTCAAAATCATGATTTGTTTTGCTGTTTTAAGGGGCTAATAGCAAGGGCAATATCTTTATAGCAGTATAATGTGCTGTACCTGCAGTGAGCTGCAGCCAGGCGTAGATATTGTAGACCAGGGCAGCCCGCGGTGCCCATCGGATCAATCCCACCAACCCAGACGGGTTCTCGACTTACAGTTAGAATAGTAGAATACACAAGGTGCAATTTCGAAATTTGGTTGTGCATCAGCAGTTTTCCTCTTGTTATGTCAGTCACTGACAGTCACTCAATTAGCCCATATCAGCAAAAAATATATATATATTTTGTTAGTCAGTCTCACTCAGATATCATATTAAAAACTGCAAACATTTCACTCCACCCCCATGGCAAAATGAATAGAATTGCATGAAATTAGTTATACAATTGCAAAGGTTTCTCTCTGCCCCATAGTAAAATGTGTATAATTGCACAAAATTAACTCTAAAATGTATTTTTTTCTCTCTCTCTCTGCTGTCAAAGGGGGGCCACTCAAATTTTTTCCTCGCAATGTGAGGAGGAGAATGGATGTGGGTACGCAAACCCACGAGCCACTGCAGCCCCTCGTGATGAGTTCAGATTTTTTGTGGCCCCCCCCCCCCACCCCCATCAAAGTTGCCCATCGCTGTTGTAGACGGTAGCGGCGTTTCAGAAGTCGAAGAGGCAGGGGCATCCAACGCTGCTCCAGACCATGGTCAGGGACATGCAGACCAGCACGTCAGGTGACTGGAAGGCTGGGAGAGGGGTCAGAGTGCTCAGGGAACCACGACAACCGGCCAGTCAGACTCCACACACACCTACAGCACAGCAGCCAACATCAGGGTTCGGGGACAATGCCGTTTTCAATAAAAAAAATGTGGTAACACTTTATTTAAAGCATGCTTTATTACTTGTTATAAACATGAGTCTTCAAAATGTCTTATTATAAGGCGCATAATATGTTGCGTCCCTATGTGGGACATTTTCAACTGATAAAAATAGGCTGTTAATTTGTCAGGATCCTAATGGATTCGACACTTCCTCAACTAACTGAGGACTGAAATTAAAACCTTTTTAAAACCAAGACACCTACCTCGTACAGTCCCAAGGTGGTAGTCTTTAGCACCCCATTAGAGACTGCCAGAGGTCCAGACAACAGGCCCTCCGATTTGACACATTTAACTCTATCTGAGAAGTAGTTGGTGAACCAGGTGAGGCAGTCATTTGAGAAACCAAGGCTATTTAGTCTGCCAATAAGAATGCGGTGGTTGACAGAGTCGAAAGCCTTGGCCAGGTCGATGAAGACGGCTGTGCAGTACTGTCTTTTATCGATCGCGGTTATAATATCGTTTAGGACCTTGAGCGTGGCTGAGGTGCACCCATGACCAGCTCGGAAACCGGATTGCATAGCGGAGAAGGTACGGTGGGATTCGAAATGGTTGGTGATCTGTTTGTTAACTTGGCTTTCAAAATCTTTCGAGAGGCAGGGCAGGATGGATATAGGTCTGTAACAGTTTGGATCTAGAGTGTCACCCCCTTTGAAGAGAGGGATGACCGTGGCAGCTTTTCAATATGGGGATCTCAGACGTTACGAAAGAGAGGTTGAACAGGCTAGTAATAGGGGTTGCGACAATTTCGGCGGCTAATTTTAGAAAGAAAGAGTCCAGATTGTCTAGCCCAGCTGATTTGTAGGGTCCAGATTTTTCAGCTCTTTCAGAACATCAGCTGTCTGAATTTGTGTAAAGGAGAAGCGGGGGGGGGGAGCATGGGCAATTTGCAGCGGAGGGTGCAGAGCTGGTGGCCGGGGTAGTGGTAGCCAGGTGGAGAGCATGGCCAGCCGTAGCAAAATGCTTGTTGAAATTCTCAATTTTTGTAGATTTATCGGTGGTGACAGTGTTTCCTAGCCTCAGTGCAGTGGGCAGTTGGGAGGAGGTGCTCTTATTCTCCATGGACTTTACAGTGTCCCAAAACTTTTTGGAGTTAGTGCTGCAGGATCAACATTTCTGTTTGAAAAAGCTACTCTTTGCTTTCCTAACTGATTGTACATATTGGTTCCTGACTTCCCTGAAAAGTTGCATATCGTGGGGGCTGTTCGATGCTAATGCAGTACGCCACAGGATGTTTTTGTGCTGGTCAAGGGCAGTCAAGTCTGAGGAGAACCAGGGGCTATATCTGTTCTTAGTTCTAAATTTTTTGAATGGTGCATGCTTATTTAAGATTGAGAGGAAAGCACTTTTAATGAACAACCAGGCATCCTCTACTGATGGAATGAGGCCAATATCCATCCAGGATACCCGGGCCAGGTCAATTAGAAAGGCCTGCTCGCTAAAGTGTTTTAGGGAGCGTTTGACAGTGATGAGGGGTGGTCGTTTGACCGCGGACCCATTACGGATGCAGGCAATAAGGCAGTGATCGCAGCGGAGGTGTAATTAGAGGATACATGTGTCAGGATGATATCTATGAGGGTGCCCATGTTTACAGTTTTTGGGTTGTACCTGGTAGGTTCGTTGATAATTTGTTTGGGATTGAGGGCATCTAGTTTATATTGTAGGTTGGCCGGGGTGTTAAGTTTAGGTCAACAGTTTAGGTCCCAGTTTAGGTCACCAAGCAGTACGAACTCTGAGTATAGATGGGGGGCAATCAGTTCACATATGGTGTCCAGGGCACAGCTCGGGTCTGAGGGGGATCTGTAGCAAGCGGCAACAGTGAGATACTTATTTCTAAAAAGTGGATTTTTAGAAGTAGAAGTGCAAACTGTTTGGTGGCCTTCCTAAGCCAGGATTCAGACACAGCTAGAACATCAGGGTTGGCGGAGTGTGCTAACTGGTCTTCTAGTGCGTTGGGTACAGAGAAAAAAAGGGGCAGATTTCCGGGCATTGTAGAATAGATTCAGGGCATTATGTACAGACAAGGATATGTAAGGATATGAGTAGAGTGGAGGTAAACCTAAGCGTTGGGTAACGATGAAAGAGATAGCATCACTGAAGGCACCGATTGAGTCGGTCTCCGCTTGTATGGGGGTTGGGACAAAGGAGCTGTCTAAGGCAGGTTTAGCTGGGCTGGGGGATCTACAGTGAAATAGTACAATAAGAAATAACCGAAACAGAAATAAGCAAACCATATTGACATGGGAGAGAGGCATAAAGCAATCACAGGTGGTATTCGAGAGAGCGAAGACAACAGCTGGTAATGACGACAAAGTTTGGGCTGAGGCTAAACATAAACAGGATGTGGTACCATATAAAGGAACAGTCCAGCAGGCATCAGCTGTATAGCTGAGTTATCATAAGGTCCGGAAAACAGCAATAGGAGAGTTCGGAGGTAGTTCGGGGGCTACTACAGCACTGGCGAGCAAGAGGCCCAGCTTGCGTGTGCTAGCGGGCCGGGGCTAGCAGATGGATCTTTGTGGTCGACGTCGTAACGGGAAGCCTGTTGAAACCACATCAGACAATTTCGTCGGCAAACCAGTCGTGTTGGATCGGCGGGGCTCTGTGTCAACACTAGGAGGTCCCGTCCGGTTGACAGAGAGGTAGATAGCCGGGAGATGGGCCTGGCTCGAGGCTAGCTCAAGGCTAACTGGTGCTTGCTAAGGGGCAATGGTAATTAGCCAACGACAGCAGCCATTTGGTTGC
>NC_059221.1:41890800-41893300 GCF_020615455.1 Coregonus clupeaformis
GAGGAGAGGAACGGATAGGAGAGGTAGAGGACAGGCAGAGGGAGAGGAGAGGATTGGTGAGGCAGAGGAGAGACAGGAGAGGAGAGAAGAGGAGAGGTAGAGGAGAGAAGAGGAGAGGAGAGGAGAGACCAAGGCAGAGGAGAGGAGAGGGAGGAGAGAGGTAGAGACAGGGAAAGGAGAGTAGAGGATTGATGAGGAGAGGAGAGATAGAGGAGAGGAGAGGAGATGAGAGGAGAGGAGAGGAGAGGAGAGGAGAGGAGAGGAGAGGAGAGGAGAGGAGAGGAGAGGAGAGGAGAGGAGAGGAGAGAGGAGAGGAGAGGAAAGAAGGGGAGGAGAGGAGAGGAGAGGAGAGGCAGGAGAGAAGAGGAGAGGAGAGGGAGAGACAGATGAGAGGTAGAGGAGGAGGGAGGGGAGAGGAGAGGCAGAGGAAGGAGTGGGGGGAGGGAGGAGAGGGATGGTTGCAAATAGAGGCAGGAGAGGAGGAGAGGAGAGGAGAGGAGAGGAGAGGAGAGGAGAGGGAGAGGAGAGGAGAGGAGAGGGAGAGGAGAGGAGAGGAGAGGAGGAGGAGAGGAGAGGAGAGGAGAGGAGAGGAGAGGAGAGGAGAGGAGAGGAGAGGGAAAAGAAGAGGGAGGAGAGGAGAGGAGAGGAGGGGAGAGGAGAGACAGAGGAGAGGCAGAGGAGAGACAGAGGAGAGGTAGAGGGAGGAGGGAGGGAGAGGAGAGGTAGAGGAAGGAGGGGGGAGGGAGGAGAGGAAGAAGGAGAGGGAGGAAGGAGGAGAGGAGAGGAGAGGAGGGAGAGGAGAGGAGAGGAGAGGAGAGGGAGGAGGAGAGGAGGGAGAGGAGAGGAGAGGAGAGGAGAGGAGAGAGGAGAGGAGAGAGGGAGAGGAGAGGAGAGGAGGAGGAGAGGAGAGGCAGAGAGAGGAGAGACAGAGGAGAGGAGAGGAGAGGAGAGGAGAGAAAGAGGAGAGAAGAGGAGAGGAAAGACAAAGAAGAGAGGAGAGGGAGAGGAGAGGAGAGAAGAGGAGAGGAGAGACAGAGGAGAGGAGAGGAGAGGAGAGGAGAGGGGTAGAGGAGAGGAGAGGAGAGAACAGGAAAGGTAGAGGGAGAGACGAGGCAGAGAGGAGAGGAAAGGATAGGGAGAGGTAGAGGACAGGCAGAGGAGAGGGAGAGGATTGGTGAGGGCAGAGGAGAGACAGGAGAGGAGAGACAGAGGAGAGGTAGAGGAGAGAAGAGAGAGGCAGAGGAGAGACAAAGAGGGAAGGAGAGGGAGAGAGAGGAGAGGACAGGGAAAGGAGAGAAGATTGATGAGGCAGAGGAGAGACAGAGGAGAGGAGAGGAGATGAGAGGAGAGAAGGAGAGGAGAGGAGAGGAGAGAGAGAGGAGAGGAGAGAGAGGAGGGAGGGGAGGAGAGGAGAGGAGAGAGAGGAGAGAGAGGAGAGGAGAGGAGAGGAGAGGAGAGGAGAGGAGAGGAGAGGAAAAGAAGAGGAGAGAGGGAGAGGAGAGGAGAGGAGAGGAGGAAGATGAGAGGTAGAGGAGAAGGGAGGGGAGAGGAGAGGCAGAGGAAGGAGTGGGAGGGAGGAGAGGATAAGTTGCAAATAGGAGAGGCAGAGGGGAGAGGCAGAGGGGAGAGAAAGAGGAGAGATGGAGAAGAAAGATAGAGGAATGCAGAAGAGAGGAGATGCAGAGGAGAGGAGAGGAGAGGAGAGGAGGGGAGAGGAAGAGGGAGGAGAGGCAGAGGAGAGGAGAGGCAGAGGAGAGACAGAGGAGAGGTAGAGGAGGGGGAGGGGAGGAGAGGAGAGGAGAGAGAGGAGAGGAGAGGAGAGGAGGAGGAGAGGAGAGGAGAGGAGAGGAGAGGAGAGGAGAGGAGAGGAGAGGAGAGGAGAGGAGAGGAGAGGGAGAGGAGAGAGGAAGAGGAAGAGGAGAAGAGGAGAGGCACAGAGAGAGGAGAGGAGAGGAGAGGAGAGGAGATGAGAGGAGGGGAGGAAGAGGAGAGAGAGAAGAGGTTTTGCTGGGGATGTTGCATAGATGGAGCAGGAAGAAAGAATGATCACAGAGAGACAGAGAGGAGAGATGGAGAAGAGGAGAGGAAAGGTAGAGGACATGCAGAAGAGAGGAGATGAGAGGAGAGGAGAGGAGAGAGAGGAGGGGAGAGGAAGAGGGAGGAGAGGAGAGGAGAGGAGAGGAGAGGAGAGACAGAGGAGAGGTAGAGGAGGGGGGAGGGGAGGAGAGAGAGAGGAGATGAGAGGAGGGGGAAAAGAAGAGGGAGGAGAGTTAGAGGAGAGGAGAGGAGAGGAGAGAAGAGGAAGGTAGAGGAGGAGGAGGGGAGAGGAGAGGAAGGAAGGAGTGGGGGGAGGGAGGGAGAGGGGATGAGCTGCAAATAGGAGAGGCAGAGGGAGAGGAAGAGGGAGAAAGAGGAGAGGAGAGGAGAGGAGAGGAGAGGAGGAGAGGAGAGGAGGGAAGAGGAGAGTAGAGGAGAGGAGATAGGAGAGAAGGGAGAGAGG
>NC_059221.1:41898300-42033300 GCF_020615455.1 Coregonus clupeaformis
GAGGAGAGGAGAGGAGAGGAGAAGAGGAGAGGAGAGGAGAGGAGAGGAGAGGAGAGAGAGGAGAGGAGAGGAGAGGAGAGGAGAGAGAGAGATACAGATAGGAGAGGAGAAGGATCGAAAGAGAGGCAAAGGAGAGGAGATACGAGGAGAGGAGAGAGGGAGAGGAGAGAGAGAGGGGGAGGAGGGAGGAGAGAGAGAGAGGAGAGAGGGGGGGGGTAGAGAGGAGAGAGAAGAGAGGAGAGGAGAGGAAGGGGGGGAGGGAGAGAGGAGGAGAGGAAGAGAGGAGAGAGAGAGAGAGGAGAGGAGAGGAGAGGAGAGGAGAGGAGAGGAGAGGAGAGTGAGAGGAGAGGAGAGAGGAGAGGAGAGGAGAGAGGAGAAGGAGGAGAAACAGAGGAGGGGGAACAGAGAGAGGAGAGGGAGAGGGAGAGGGAAGGGAGGGAGAGGGAGAGGAGAGGAGAGAGGAGGAGGGAGGAGAGGAGAGGAGAGGAGAGGAGAGGAGAGGAGAGGTAGAGGAGAGGGAGAGGAGAAGATCAAGAGGAGAGGAGAGGAGAGGAGAGGAGAGGAGAGGGAGAGGAGAGGAGAGGAGAGGGAGAGGAGAGGAGAGGAGAGAGAGGAGAGGAGGGAGAGGGAGAGAGGAGAGGAGAGGAGAGGAGAGGAGAGGAAGAGAGGAGAGAGGAGAGGAGATAAGATGGGAGAGGCAGAAGATCGACAGAGGAGAGGAGAGGGAGAGGAGAGGAGAGGGAGAGGAGAGGAGAGGGAGGAGAGGAGAGGAGAGGAGAGGGAGGAGAGAGAGGAGAGAAAGAGGAGAAGCAGAGAGAGAGAGTGAGGATTGAGAGTAGGAGGGGAGAGGGAGAGGAGAGATATTTAGAATTGGAGAGAAGAGGTAGGAGCAGAGAGAGAGAAGAAGGACAGGAGAGCCAGAGGAGAGAAGTGGAGAGGATGATTCCGAGAATTAGAGAGGGAGAGGAGGAGAGAGAGAGGGGAGAGGGAGAAGAGAAGTGAGGCAGAGGAGAGAGAGAGGGGAGAGGAGAGAGAGGAGAGGAGAGGAGAGGAGAGGAGAGAGAGGAGGAGAGAGAGAGGAGAGGAGAGGAGATAGAGATAGGAGAGGCAGAGGATCGACAAGGGAGAGGCAAAGGAGAGGAGATACTGAGGAGAGGAGAGAGGAGAGGCAGAGAGAGTGAGGGGAGAGGCAGAGGGGAGGAGAGACCGAGGAGAGGAGAGAGGAGAGGCAGAGAGAGTGAGGGGAGAGGCAGAGGAGAGCAGACAGAGAGGAGAGGCAGAGGAAAGAGGGGGGGAGGAGAGAGAGGGAGAGAGAGAGAGAGGAGAGGGGAGGAGGGAGAGGAGAGGAGAGGGAGAGGAGAGAGAGAGGAGGGAGAGGAGAGGAGAGAGAGAGGGGAGAGAAACAGAGGATAGGAGAGAGTGAGAGAGAGAGAGAGAGGAGAGGGGGAGAGGAGGGAGAGGAGAGAGAGGAGAGGAGAGGAGAGAGAGGAGAGAGAGAGGAGAGGAGAGGAGGAGAGAGAGAGAGAGGAGAGAGGAGAGGAGAGAGAGGAGAGGGAGGGAGGGAGGAGATACAGATGGGAGAGGCAGAAGATCGACAGAGGAGAGGAGAGGAGAGGAGGAGAGGAGAGGAGAGGAGAGGAGAGGAGAGGGAGAGAGAGGAGAGGGAGAGGAGAGGAGGAGGAGAGGAGAGGAGAGAGAGAGGAGAGAGAGAGGAGGGAGGAGAGGAGAGGAAAGATGAGAGGAGAGGAGAGGTAGAGAGAGATACAGATGGGAGAGGTAGAAGATGATAGGAGGAGAGGAGAGGAGAGGAGAGGAGAGAAGAGGGAGAGGAGAGGAGAGAGGAGAGAGAGGAGAGGAGAGGAGAGGAGAGGGAGGGAGGGAGAGAGGGGGAGGAGGAGGGAGAGGAGAGGAGAGGAGAGGAGAGGAGAGGGAGAGGAGAGAAGGAGAGGGGGAGGGAGGGAGGAGGGAGGAGAGGGAGGAAGGGGGAGAGAAGAGGGGAGAGAGGTAGGAAAGGAAGGAGAGGGAAGGGGAGAGGGAGGGAGAGAGGGAGAGGGAGAGGGAGGGAGAGAGGGAGGTAGGAGAGTGGAGGGGGAGGAAGGAGACAGGAGGGAGGAGGGAGGGAGAGAGGAGAGGGAGAAAGGGGAGAGAGGAGAGTTGGAGGAAGGAGAGGGGAGGGAGAGAGAGAGGGGAGGGAGGAGTATGTTGAGAGTAGAAACACCCACTCATACTTCAGGTCAAAGCGTCGGTGTTCTGTGTGTTGTGTGTGTTGTTGTTGTGTGTGTGTGTGTGTTTGTGTGTGTGTGTGTGTGTTGTGTGTTTGTGTGTGTGTGTATGTGTGTGTGTGTGTGTGTGTGTGTGTGTGTGTGTGTGTGTGTGTGTGTGTGTGTGTGTGTGTGCTGTGTGTGTGTGTGTGTGTGTGTGTGTGTGTGTGTGTGTGTGTGTGTGTGTATGTATGTGTGTGTGTGCGTGCGTGTGTGTAGTGTGTGTGTGTGTGTGTGTGTGTGTGTGTGTGTGTGTGTGTGTGTGTGTGTGTGTGTGTGTGTAAGTGTAAGCTGAAATGGTTTGTAGATGGTCAATAACTGTCAACAACATTTCAACTAACTATCCACTAACCCTAAACCTTTCCTTAACCCTAACCCTTACTCTAAACTTAGCAAGCCGTTGCTTAACAACAGTTTTTAGTATATATCTGTAGAGCATCTACTGGTACCATTAAAATAAAGGGTGACCCGTTCAGTCTTGACTAGAATACGGTATATATGGGAGGACCATCCTACTCAGTGAATTTCATAAAAATAAAAATAGTGAAAAAAAATTTAAAAAGTTATCCTTTTTAGATAAAACACTACTAAATATATTCACGTCATCAAATAACTGATTTAAACACACTGTTTTGCAATGAAGGTCTACAATAGCCTCAACAGCACTCTGTAGGGTAGCACCATGGTGTAGCCAGAGGACAGCTAGCTTCCGTCCTCCTCTTGGTATATTGACTTCAATACAAAACCTAGGAGGCTCATGGTTCTCACCCCCTTCCATAGACTTACACAGTAATTATGATGACCTGCGGAGCACATCCTCCAACCTATCAGAGCTCTTGCAGCATGAACTGACATGTTGTCTACCCAATCAAAGGATCAAAGAACCCTCAACAGAACAGGGAACCATCAGCAGAACAGGGAACCCTCAGCAGACCAGGGAACCCTCAGCAGAACAGGGAACCCTCAGCAGAACAGGGAACCCTCAGCAGAACAGGGAACCCTCAGCAGAACAGGGAACCCTCAGCAGAACAGGGAACCCTCAGCAGAACAGGGAACCCTCAGCAGAACAGGGAACCCTCAGCAGAACAGGGAACCCTCAGCAGAACAGGGAACCCTCAGCAGAACAGGGAACCCTCAGCAGAACAGGGAACCCTCAGCAGAACAGGTAACCCTCAACAGAACAGGGAACCCTCAGCAGAACAGGGAACCCTCAGCAGAACAGGGAACCCTCAGCAGAACAGGGAACCCTCAGCAGAACAGGGAACCCTCAGCAGAACAGGGAACCCTCAGCAGAACAGGGCACAGACACATGCATACACACAAGGTACACATGGATTTTATATTGTAGATATGTGGTAGTAGAGTAGGGGCCTGAGGGCACACAATTAATGTGTTGTGAAATCTGTTGTGAATGTATTGAAATGTTTTTAAAAAATTATAACTGCCTTAATTTTTTCTGGACCCCAGGAAGAGTAGCTGCTACCTTGGCAGAAGCTAATGGGGATCCATAATACATACAAATACAAACCCTCAACAGAACAGGCAATGAACTGAGAAGACCTCTAGTTCTTCAGAATTTCAATGTATTGTTCCTAAACACTTGACATCAAGGAGGTAAGAATTTTACCGTACTGTTTTACACCTGTTGTATCCTGTGTAAGTGGCAAATAAACTTTGAAACTTGAACTTAACCTGTATAAATAAAATAAATGCAATGAAATGAAATGGACACTGAACAGAGGGGTAAATAGGTCATTATGGAACATCATTTTCCAAAAGGAAACTCCAGCACAAAAACCACACGAGAAATAATTTTCAAACAGACTGTCCTATTAAAATTTACACCATAATGGCCCTTTCCAAACATTAAAAAGTTAAAGACAAAACACCTTCATTTATAAGAGTTACCATAAGTTACAATGATCTAGTTTCCATAATAAAAACTAAGTATTACAGTATAAAATGTATTGGCATTGGATGTATGTATGGGGGACCAAACCTGTCGTAATTATAATTTAATTAATTAATTAATTAATGCACTCTTAATTAAATAACTGAGCAGGGAAATACAAAATACTGACTCAAAATAATTAATTTTCTCTACATATCTGTATGTATTCAATTATTTATATACAGTGCTTTCGGAAAGTATTCAGACCCCTTGACTTTTTCCACATTTTGTTAAGTTACAGTCTAATTCTAAAATTGATTAAATTAATTGTTTTCCTCATTGATCGACACACAATACCCCAGAATGACGAAGCAAAAAAACAGGTTTTTTAGAAATGTTTGCACTAATAGGGCCAACTCTTCACAGTTGTGTTCTATGGATGTCACTGATCAGCCTGATACCCCATTTCATTGAGCCACAGGTAAGGCTGTACAGTGAAATATAAGCCCCAAATGCAATTATAAAGTCTAATACTGTACACAAGGAGGGTCGATTTCAACTGATTTGTCCTTTTTTGTCAAATTAACTAACGATTGTCTTTTGTTTGAATTTATATAACAACATTCCAAAGTTGTTAAGCATTATTTTTTGCCCAAATACGGCATGATTCCACTATTTGTATCCGTTTCAATGCAGGATATCTACTTTTGAAAGCGAACTGCAAATTCCACTATTGTGGCTAATCGTTATTGTGGCTAGCTTCACAGAGAGACTGAGAGGAGAGGCAAAGTGGAGAGGCAGAGGAGAGGCAGAGGAGAGGAGAGGAGAGGAGAGGAGAGGAGAGGAGAGGAGAGGAGAGGAGAGGAGAGAGGAGAGGAGAGGAGAGGAGAGGAGAGGAGAGGAGAGGTAGTGGCTAATCGTTATTGTGGCTAGCTTCACATAGGTGGTGCTGGCCGCTGCTAATGAACAAGGCATCTCTAGATCCTGCTTTATGTGGAGGCATCAGTGGCGACCTGTCATTCAGGGCAGTGGGGCAGATATACAGTGGGGACAACAAGTATTTGATACACTGCCGATTTTGCAGGTTTTCCTACTTACAAAGCATTTAGAGGTCTGTCATTTTTTATCATAGGTACACTTCAACTGTGAGAGACGGAATCTAAAACTAAAATCCAGAAAATCACATTGTATGATTTTTAAGTAATTAATTTGAATTTTATTGCATGACATAAGTATTCATTTATTCAGGGCAGTGGGGCAGATATATTTATATATTTTATTTGTATTCTTATTTTTTGCCTGTTTTGCATGTAATGTTGGCATTAACATGTGTCACAATATCAGTTTGCAAAAATCATTGAGTTAATAAAGCCTCCATACAAACGTTGTCTCTTTTTCGCTTTCTTGAGTAAGGCAGCTCCAACATGCAGGTGTTTCAGCCTAGCTCAGTGCTTTCTGTGGTGGTGGGGCAGCCAGCGGAAAATACGGAGCGTAGGGGTTGGTAATGTTCTCTAGTTGCGCTGTGATTGGCTCAGTGTTCTGTCACTCATGGGGACACTACGTCACTGCCAAGTCTAAGGGTAGAGGTCGAAAATTCAAGCCCCTTGGGTGCTGCCATAGAGTTACATTAGAAGTGCCCATCCAAGAAGGCTCAAGGTCATTGGCCACAGATAAAATTACATCAAATAACGTTTTATCTACAGTAGCTTTGATTGGACTGATCATATCAACATCATACTTTCAAAATTCTTAGCTAGCAGTCATCATCATGAATCAAGTCGACAATCTACTGGCAAATCCTTTTCAATCCTTGTCATACGAAGATAAATTAGGAAGTGAAATTATAGATGAAACATATCGGTGCTCATCGGCCATTGGACATAAACATTACACAACAAGTTGGAAATTGCAAATTCAACAATGAGTGGTTTGGAAGGAATCAGTGGCTAACTGCAAGCGTTGCAAAGCAATCACTAGCCTGCTATTCAGTGGAGTGGGTGTATGGTCCAAGTCTGGGTCTAAGGGTCTCTTTTCCAAACTTGAAAGGATAAACATTCAACATTGGCCATGCTGTCAATCCAGCATGACTTCTGCCGCTTTCAAAACAACTGGAAACTCGGAATTGGGAAATCTCAGACTTCAGTGAGTTCAATACAACTGGGAACTCGGGAAAAAACTAGCTCCGACTGGGAAGATACGTTTTGAATGGTCATCCAACTCAGAATTCCAAGTCGGTAACTCAGGCTTCTTTCTAGAGATCCAACCTGAAGATCACTGACGTCATGATTCGACCTTGTTCCCAGTTGTCTTGAAAGCACCATAAATCCAGAGAATGCCAGACTTTGATGACGAAATTTGCCCACGAAGGACCGCCGCGCCACCTTACTGTTCAAGTGAGCAAAGTACAACAAGGTGAGTCCAAAAATGTATTGTATGCTGCTGCATAAATGATGTAATATGCCAGGGAGATATGTATACTGTAGCTAAGAAAGTAATACTAATGCTGTGGTAGCCATGCTGGTTAAGTGTGCCTTGAATTCTAAATAGATCACAGACAGTGTCACCAGCAAAGCACCCCCACACAATAACACCTCCTCCTCCATGCTTTACTGTGGGAATTACACTTGCGGAGATCATCCGTTCACCCACACCACGTCTCACAGAGACACGGCGGTTGGAACCAAAATTCTCCAATTTGGACTCCAGACCAAAGGATACATTTCCACCAGTCTAATGTCCATTGCTTGTGTTACTTGGCCCAAGCAAGTCTCTTCTTATTATTGGTAGTGGTTTCTTTTCAGCAATTTGACCATAAAGGCCTGATTCACACAGTCCCCTCTGAACAGTTGATGTTGAGATGTGTCTGTTACTTGAACTCTGTGAAGCATTTATTTGGGCTGCAATTTCTGAGGCTGGTAACTCTAATGAACTTATCCTCTGCAGCAGAGGTAACTGTGGGTCTTCCATTCCTGTGGCGATCCTCATGAGAGCCAGTTTCATCATAGCGCTTGATGGTTTTTGCGACTGCACTTGAAAAACTTTCAAAGTCCTTTAATTGTTCCAGATTGACTGACCTTCATGTCTTAAAGTAATGATGGACTGTCATTTCTCTTTACTTATTTGAGCTGTTCTTGACATAATATGGACTTGGTCTTTTACCAAATAGGGCTATATTCTGTATACCACACAACATTGTCAAAACACAACTGATTGGCTCAAACGGATTAAGAAGGAAAGAAATTCCACAAATTAACTTTTAGAAGGCACACCTTTTAATTTAAATGCATTCCAGGTGATTACCTCATGAAGCTGGTTGAGAGAATGCCAAGAGTGTGCAAAGCTGTCATCAAATATAAAACATATTTTGATTTGTTTAACACTTTTTTGGTTACTACATGATTCCATATGTGTTATTTCATTGTTTTGATGTCTTCACTATTATTCTACAATGTAAAAAAAATAGTACAAATAAAGAAAAAGCCTTGAATGAGTAGGTGTGTCCAAACTTTTGACTGGTAGTGTAAGTCATTTCAAGCCTAATTCATACAGTTTTGTTGAATAGGAAATGTGTCATTTAAAATATTTCATATTTGTATCATATTTGTACTGTGTACTTGAGCTTGTTCTTTCAATATGCTTTGTGTTGTAGTCACGACAGACAAAGATATATAGTTAAGCTAACTTTCAAGTACATGAAAGACGGTTTCTGTTTCCCGTGTAACATCAACATGAGTAACATCAATATTGCTACATGTTCTCTTTAGTTATTTATTTGTTTGTTTTTACAAAGGCAGACTAACTTTGGCTTGTAGTCCATGTCTGCAATTGACTAATTGTTTGACTACTGTGGCCCTCTGCCACCACAGTTTCTGTCCTGTGAGTGGCTGAACTCTCACCCTGTCATCTCGTTGCAGCTCTGTGAGATCCTTAGCAGAGGTGTCGTAGTACTTTGCCTGTCTCTGCTGTCTTTCTTTGAACTTCTCCTGCTGACAGCTTGTCATCCCAGCACCTGCTCCCTTTGCTTTTGCCTGTTTTCAGTGCAGATTCCACTTTCCTATTACTTTGCGGGTGTCCTGGAGACGATGTTTTGTGTTTAAAGTCCCAAGCCTTGCTGAAACTTCAGAACTTGTCTGAAGAGTACTGGGGGTCGTTGTCTGAGTAAAGGATCTCAGGTATCACAGAGTGTGTCTTCAGTTTTCGAATGACCGTTTTTTGTCGACTGTGTGTTCTCCAAATGGTCCACTTCCCAGAAGTTGGAGAGATAATCAACTGTGACCATGTAGTCTCTGTCGTTGAACTGGAACAGGTCAGTCCCTATGTTTTCCCAGGGACGCTTTGGTGCTTCATGTGGCCTCAGCATCACTTTCTGCTGTTTCACACCCCCATGCAGTGCAGGTGCTACATTTACATTTTAGTCATTTAGCAGACGCTCTTATCCAGAGCGACTTACAGGATAAATTAGGGTTAAGTGCCTTGCTCAAGGGCACATCGACAGATTTTTCACCTAGTCGGCTTGGGGATTAGAACCAGCGACCTTTCGGTTACTGGCACAACGCTCTTAACCACTAAGCTACCTGCCGCCCCAGGTAGCTTGATCCATGTATGTTCTCAGCTGTGCTGTTCATGCCCGGCCAGTAAACACACTTGCAAGCTCTTCTCAAACATCCCTCGATTGCTATGTGTGAGGAATGGATTCTCTGGATTATCTCTGACCTGAGGGCAGGAGGCACAACGACTCACTCAGCTCATCTCTGTTGTGAAAATACATGTCTACTTCCAAGGGTACATGTTCTTTCACTTCAGGCCACCCCTGCAGGATCACATGTTTCAGTGTCTGGAGCTCCCGGTCCAGCTCAGTATCTGGAGCTCCCGGTCCAGCTCAGTGGCTCTCTGGAGCTCCCGGTCCAGCTCAGTGTCTGGAGCTCCCGGTCCAGCTCAGTGTCTGGAGCTCCCGGTCCAGCTCAGTGTCTCTCTGGAGCTCCCGGTCCAGCTCAGTGTCTGGAGCTCCCGGTCCAGCTCAGTGTCTGGAGCTCCCGGTCCAGCTCAGTGTCTCTCTGGAGCTCCCGGTCCAGCTCAGTGTCTGGAGCTCCCGGTCCAGCTCAGTGTCTGGAGCTCCCGGTCCAGCTCAGTGTCTGGAGCTCCCGGTCCAGCTCAGTGGCTCTCTGGAGCTCCCGGTCCAGCTCAGTGTCTGGAGCTCCCGGTCCAGCTCAGTGTCTGGAGCTCCCGGTCCAGCTCAGTGTCTGGAGCTCCGGTCCAGCTCAGTGTCTGGAGCTCCCGGTCCAGCTCAGTGTCTCTCTGGAGCTCCGGGTCCAGCTCAGTGTCTGGAGCTCCCGGTCCAGCTCAGTGTCTGGAGCTCCCGGTCCAGCTCAGTGTCTGGAGCTCCCGGTCCAGCTCAGTGGGTCTCTGGAGCTCCCGGTCCAGCTCAGTGTCTGGAGCTCCCGGTCCAGCTCAGTGTCTGGAGCTCCCGGTCCAGCTCAGTGTCTGGAGCTCCCGGTCCAGCTCAGTGTCTGGAGCTCCCGGTCCAGCTCAGTGTCTGGAGCTCCCGGTCCAGCTCAGTGTCTGGAGCTCCCGGTCCAGCCTCAGTGTCTGGAGCTCCCGGTCCAGCCCAGTGGCTCTCTGGAGCTCCCGGTCCAGCTCAGTGTCTGGAGCTCCCGGTCCAGCTCAGTGGCTCTCTGGAGCTCCCGGTCCAGCTCAGTGTCTGGAGCTCCCGGTCCAGCTCAGTGGCTCTCTGGAGCTCCCGGTCCAGCTCAGTGTCTGGAGCTCCCGGTCCAGCTCAGTGTCTGGAGCTCCCGGTCCAGCTCAGTGTCTGGAGCTCCCGGTCCAGCTCAGTGTCTGGAGCTCCCGGTCCAGCTCAGTGTCTGGAGCTCCCGGTCCAGCTCAGTGGCTCTCTGGAGCTCCCGGTCCAGCTCAGTGTCTGGAGCTCCCGGTCCAGCTCAGTGTCTGGAGCTCCCGGTCCAGCTCAGTGGCTCTCTGGAGCTCCCGGTCCAGCTCAGTGGCTCTCTGGAGCTCCCGGTCCAGCTCAGTGTCTGGAGCTCCCGGTCCAGCTCAGTGGCTCTCTGGAGCTCCCGGTCCAGCTCAGTGTCTGGAGCTCCCGGTCCAGCTCAGTGTCTGGAGCTCCCGGTCCAGCTCAGTGGCTCTCTGGAGCTCCCGGTCCAGCTCAGTGGCTCTCTGGAGCTCCCGGTCCAGCTCAGTGTCTGGAGCTCCCGGTCCAGCTCAGTGGCTCTCTGGAGCTCCCGGTCCAGCTCAGTGTCTCTCTGGAGCTCCGGTCCAGCTCAGTGTCTGGAGCTCCGGCCCAGCTCAGTGTCTGGAGCTCCCGGTCCAGCTCAGTGTCTGGAGCTCCCGGTCCAGCTCAGTGTCTGGAGCTCCCGGTCCAGCTCAGTGTCTGGAGCTCCCGGTCCAGCTCAGTGGCTCTCTGGAGCTCCCGGTCCAGCTCAGTGGCTCTCTGGAGCTCCCGGTCCAGCTCAGTGTCTGGAGCTCCCGGTCCAGCTCAGTGTCTGGAGCTCCCGGCCCAGCTCAGTGTCTGGAGCTCCCGGTCCAGCTCAGTGGCTCTCTGGAGCTCCCGGTCCAGCTCAGTGTCTGGAGCTCCCGGTCCAGCTCAGTGGCTCTCTGGAGCTCCCGGTCCAGCTCAGTGTCTGGAGCTCCCGGTCCAGCTCAGTGGCCTCTCTGGAGCTCCCCGGTCCAGCTCAGTGTCTGGAGCTCCGGTCCAGCTCAGTGTCTGGAGCTCCCGGTCCAGCTCAGTGTCTGGAGCTCCCGGTCCAGCTCAGTGTCTGGAGCTCCCGGTCCAGCTCAGTGGCTCTCTGGAGCTCCCGGTCCAGCTCAGTGGCTCTCTGGGAGCTCCCGGTCCAGCTCAGTGTCTGGAGCTCCCGGTCCAGCTCAGTGTCTGGAGCTCCCGGTCCAGCTCAGTGGCTCTCTGGAGCTCCCGGTCCAGCTCAGTGGCTCTCTGGAGCTCCCGGTCCAGCTCAGTGTCTGGAGCTCCCGGTCCAGCTCAGTGTCTGGAGCTCCCGGTCCAGCTCAGTGTCTGGAGCTCCCGGTCCAGCTCAGTGTCTGGAGCTCCCGGTCCAGCTCAGTGTCTGGAGCTCCCGGTCCAGCTCAGTGTCTCTCTGGAGCTCCCGGTCCAGCTCAGTGGCTCTCTGGATGGCCTTTAGTCTCTCGCTTGACACAGGGAGGTAGTGTATCATGTTGATTGATTCCACTTCGACCTCCACAGGGCCTCTGTTTTCTTGTTCTGTGAGGTACGCCCTGCTCAGGGTGTCGGCCAGCACCACAAGTTTTCCAGGAACGTATCGGAGACTGACCTCGTAGTTTTGGAGTCTCATGAGCATGCGTTGTAGTCTTTTTGGTGCGCTGAGGAGAGGCTTTGTCATGATGCTCTCTAGAGGCTTGTGATCTGACTGCACTTTGACAGTTCGTTCATACTGTATGTGAATTGGTGGAACCTTTCCATGCCAAACACCACTGCAAGCAGCTCTTTCTCTATCTGTGCATAGGCTCAGGCTCAGGCTCAGGGTCAGGGTCAGGGTCAGGCTCAGGGTCAGGGTCAGGGTCAGGCTCAGGGTCAGGGTCGGGCTCGGGGTCGGGGTCAGGGTCAGGGTCGGGCTCGGGGTCGGGGTCGGGGTCAGGGTCGGGGTCGGGGTCAGGGTCAGGGTCGGGCTCAGGGTCGGGCTCGGGGTCGGGGTCAGGGTCAGGGTCAGGGTCAGGGTCAGGGTCAGGGTCGGGGTCAGGCTCAGGGTCAGGGTCAGGGCAGGCAGAAAGATAAAAACCGGGAAAACTTGAAAACAGGGCTCAAGAAAACCGGAGTACGAAAAACACGCTGGTAGGCTTGACGAGACAAGACGAACTGGCAACAGACAAACAGAGAACACAGGTATAAATACACAGGGGATAATGGGGAAGATGGGCGACACCTGGAGGGGGGTGGAGACAAGCACAAAGACAGGTGAACCAGATCAGGGTGTGACACAAACAGAGAACACGCTCGCTCTGTTCAGGTCTGACAGCATGTCTTCAATAGTGGGAAGTGGGTAATGGCTCCTCTTGTTGAGAGATTTTGGATCAATACACACTGGTCGTTTTCCAGACGGTTTCTTCACTACGATCAGGCTGCTAATCAACTGCTTTCACCATCGTCCTTTTCTCTAGACCACCGAGCTCCTCTGAGTGGTTTATATAGTGGCCCTCTCCTCTCTGAGTTTTTTAAATAGTGGCCCTCTCCTCTCTGAGTGGTTTATATAGTGGCCCTCTCCTCTCTGAGTGGTTTATATTGTGGCCCTCTCCTCTCTGAGTGGTTTATATAGTGGCCCTCTCCTATCTGAATGGTTTATATAGTGGCCCTCTCCTCTCTGAGTGGTTTATATAGTGATACTGGCCCTCTCCTCTCTGAGTGGTTTATATAGTGGCCCCTCTCCTCTCTGAGTGGTTTATATAGTGGCCCTCTCCTCTCTGAGTGGTTTATATACTGGCCCTCTCCTCTCTGAGTGGTTTATATAGTGGCCCTCTCCTCTCTGAGTGGTTTATATAGTGGCCCTCTCCTCTCTGAGTGGTTTATATAGTGGCCCTCTCCTCTCTGAGTGGTTTATATAGTGGCCCTCTCCTCTCTGAGTGGTTTATATAGTGGCCCTCTCCTCTCTGAGTGGTTTATATAGTGGCCCTCTCCTCTCTGAGTGGTTTATATAGTGATACTGGCCCTCTCCTCTCTGAGTGGTTTATATACTGGCCCTCTCCTCTCTGAGTGGTTTATATAGTGGCCCTCTCCTCTCTGAGTGGTTTATATAGTGGCCCTCTCCTCTCTGAGTGGTTTATATAGTGGCCCTCTCCTCTCTGAGTGGTTTATATAGTGATACTGGCCCTCTCCTCTCTGAGTGGTTTATATAGTGGCCCTCTCCTCTCTGAGTGGTTTATATAGTGGCCCTCTCCTCTCTGAGTGGTTTATATACTGGCCCTCTCCTCTCTGAGTGGTTTATATAGTGGCCCTCTCCTCTCTGAGTGGTTTATATAGTGGCCCTCTCCTCTCTGAGTGGTTTATATAGTGGCCCTCTCCTCTCTGAGTGGTTTATATAGTGGCCCTCTCCTCTCTGAGTGGTTTATATAGTGGCCCTCTCCTCTCTGAGTGGTTTATATAGTGGCCCTCTCTCTCTGAGTTGTTTATATAGTGGCCCTCTCTCTCTAAGTGGTTTATATAGTGGCCCTCTCCTCTCTGAGTGGTTTATATAGTGGCCCTCTCCTCTCTGAGTGGTTTATATAGTGGCCCTCTCCTCTCTAAGTGGTTTATATACTGGCCCTCTCCTCTCTGAGTGGTTTATATAGTGGCCCCTCCTCTCTGAGTGGTTTATATAGTGGCAATCTCCTCTCTGAGTGGTTTATATAGTGATACTGGCCCTCTCCTCTCTGAGTGGTTTATATACTGGCCCTTTCCTCTCTGAGTGGTTTATATAGTGATACTGGCCCTCTCTCTCTGAGTGGTTTATATACTGGCCCTCTCCTCTCTGAGTGGTTTATATACTGGCCCTCTCCTCTCTGAGTGGTTTATATAGTGGCCCTCTCCTCTCTGAGTGGTTTATATAGTGGCCCTCTCTCCTCTCTGAGTGGTTTATATAGTGGCCCTTCCTCTCTGAGTGGTTTTTATAGTGGCCCTCTCCTCTCTGAGTGGTTTATATACTGGCCCTCTCCTCTCTGAGTGGTTTATATAGTGGCCCTCTCCTCTCTGAGTGGTTTATATAGTGGCCCTCTCCTCTCTGAGTGGTTTATATACTGGCCCTCTCCTCTCTGAGTGGTTTATATAGTGGCCCTCTCCTCTCTGAGTGGTTTATATACTGGCCCTCTCCTCTCTGAGTGGTTTATATAGTGGCCCTCTCCTCTCTGAGTGGTTTATATAGTGATACTGGCCCTCTCCTCTCTGAGTGGTTTATATAGTGGCCCTCTCCTCTCTGAGTGGTTTATATAGTGGCCCTCTCTCTCTGAGTGGTTTATATAGTGGCCCTCTCCTCTCTGAGTGGTTTATATAGTGGCCCTCTCCTCTCTGAGTGGTTTATATACTGGCCCTCTCCTCTCTGAGTGGTTTATATAGTGGCCCTCTCCTCTCTGAGTGGTTTATATAGTGGCCCTCTCCTCTCTGAGTGGTTTATATACTGGCCCTCTCCTCTCTGAGTGGTTTATATACTGGCCCTCTCCTCTCTGAGTGGTTTATATACTGGCCCTCTCCTCTCTGAGTGGTTTATATACTGGCCCTCTCCTCTCTGAGTGGTTTATATAGTGGCCCTCTCCTCTCTGAGTGGTTTATATAGTGGCCCCCTCTCCTCTCTGAGTGGTTTATATAGTGGCCCTCTCTCTCTGAGTGGTTTATATAGTGGCCCTCTCCTCTCTGAGTGGTTTATATAGTGGCCCTCTCCTCTCTGAGTGGTTTATATAGTGGCCCTCTCCTCTCTGAGTGGTTTATATAGTGGCCCTCTCCTCTCTGAGTGGTTTATATAGTGGCCCTCTCCTCTCTGAGTGGTTTATATAGTGATACTGGCCCTCTCCTCTCTGGAGTGGTTTATATTGTGGCCCTCTCTCCTCTCTGAGTGGTTTATATAGTGGCCCTCTCCTCTCTGAGTAGTTTATATAGTGGCCCTCTCCTCTCTGAGTGGTTTATATAGTGGCCCTCTCCTCTCTGAGTGGTTTATATAGTGGCCCTCTCCTCTCTGGGTGGTTTATATAGTGATACTGGCCCTCTCCTCTCTGAGTGGTTTATATAGTGGCCCTCTCCTCTCTGAATGGTTTATATACTGGCCCTCTCCTCTCTGAATGGTTTATATAGTGGCCCTCTCCTCTCTGAGTGGTTTATATAGTGGCCCTCTCCTCTCTGAGTGGTTTATATAGTGGCCCTCTCCTCTCTGAATGGTTTATATAGTGGCCCTCTCCTCTCTCTGAGTGGTTTTATAGTGGCCCTCTCCTCTCTGAGTGGTTTATATAGTGGCCCTCTCCTCTCTGAATGGTTTATATAGTGGCCCTCTCCTCTCTGAGTGGTTTATATAGTGGCCCTCTCCTCTCTGAGTGGTTTATATAGTGGCCCTCTCCTCTCTGAGTGGTTTATATAGAATTGGCCCTCTCCTCTCTGAGTGGTTTATATAGTGGCCCTCTCCTCTCTGAGTGGTTTATATAGTGGCCCTCTCCTCTCTGAGTGGTTTATATAGTGGCCCTCTCCTCTCTGAGTGGTTTATATAGTGGCCCTCTCCTCTCTGAGTGGTTTATATAGTGGCCCTCTCCTCTCTGAGTGGTTTATATACTGGCCCTCTCCTCTCTGAGTGGTTTATATAGTGGCCCTCTCCTCTCTGAGTGGTTTATATACTGGCCCTCTCCTCTCTGAGTGGTTTATATAGTGGCCCTCTCCTCTCTGGAGTGGTTTATATAGTGGCCCTCTCCTCTCTGAGTGGTTTATATAGTGGCCCTCTCCTCTCTGAGTGGTTTATATAGTGATACTGGCCCTCTCCTCTCTGAGTGGTTTATATAGTGGCCCTCTCCTCTCTAAGTGGTTTATATAGTGGCCCTCTCCTCTCTGAGTGGTTTATATAGTGGCAATCTCCTCTCTGAGTGGTTTATATAGTGAGCCCTCTCCTCTCTGAGTGGTTTATATACTGGCCCTCTCCTCTCTGAGTGGTTTATATAGTGATACTGGCCCTCTCCTCTCTGAGTGGTTTATATACTGGCCCTCTCCTCTCTGAGTGGTTTATATACTGGCCCTCTCCTCTCTGAGTGGTTTATATAGTGGCCCTCTCCTCTCTGAGTGGTTTATATAGTGGCCCTCTCCTCTCTGAGTGGTTTATATAGTGGCCCTCTCCTCTCTGAGTGGTTTATATAGGATACTGGCCCTCTCCTCTCTGAGTGGTTTATATAGTGGCCCTCTCCTCTCTGAGTGGTTTATATAGTGGCCCTCTCCTCTCTGAGTGGTTTATATAGTGGCCCTCTCCTCTCTGAGTGGTTTATATAGTGATACTGGCCCTCTCCTCTCTGAGTGGTTTATATAGTGGCCCTCTCCTCTCTGAGTGGTTTATATAGTGGCCCTCTCCTCTCTGAGTGGTTTATATAGTGGCCCTCTCCTCTCTGAGTGGTTTATATAGTGGCCCTCTCCTCTCTGAGTGGTTTATATACTGGCCCTCTCCTCTCTGAGTGGTTTATATAGTGGCCCTCTCTCCTCTCTGAGTGGTTTATATAGTGGCCCTCTCCTCTCTGAGTGGTTTATATAGTGGCCCTCTCCTCTCTGAGTGGTTTATATAGTGGCCCTCTCCTCTCTGAGTGGTTTTTATAGTGGCCCTCTCCTCTCTGGAGTGGTTTATATACTGGCCCTCTCCTCTCTGAGTGGTTTTATAGTGGCCCTCTCCTCTCTGAGTGGTTTATATACTGGCCCTCTCCTCTCTGAGTGGTTTATATACTGGCCCTCTCCTCTCTGAGTGGTTTATATAGTGGCCCTCTCCTCTCTGAGTGGTTTATATAGTGATACTGGCCCTCTCCTCTCTGAGTGGTTTATATAGTGGCCCTCTCCTCTCTGAGTGGTTTATATAGTGGCCCTCTCCTCTCTGAGTGGTTTATATAGTGGCCCTCTCCTCTCTGAGTGGTTTATATAGTGGCCCTCTCCTCTCTGAGTGGTTTATATAGTGGCCCTCTCCTCTCTGAGTGGTTTATATAGTGGCCCTCTCCTCTCTGAGTGGTTTATATAGTGGCCCTCTCCTCTCTGAGTTGTTTATATAGTGGCCCTCTCCTCTCTAAGTGGTTTATATAGTGGCCCTCTCCTCTCTGAGTGGTTTATATAGTGGCCCTCTCCTCTCTGAGTGGTTTATATAGTGGCCCTCTCCTCTCTAAGTGGTTTATATACTGGCCCTCTCCTCTCTGAGTGGTTTATATAGTGGCCCTCTCCTCTCTGAGTGGTTTATATAGTGGCAATCTCCTCTCTGAGTGGTTTATATAGTGATACTGGCCCTCTCCTCTCTGAGTGGTTTATATACTGGCCCTCTCCTCTCTGAGTGGTTTATATAGTGATACTGGCCCTCTCCTCTCTGAGTGGTTTATATACTGGCCCTCTCCTCTCTGAGTGGTTTATATACTGGCCCTCTCCTCTCTGAGTGGTTTATATAGTGGCCCTCTCCTCTCTGAGTGGTTTATATAGTGGCCCTCTCCTCTCTGAGTGGTTAATATAGTGGCCCTCTCCTCTCTGAGTGGTTTATATAGTGGCCCTCTCCTCTCTGAGTGGTTTATATACTGGCCCTCTCCTCTCTGAGTGGTTTATATAGTGGCCCTCTCCTCTCTGAGTGGTTTATATAGTGGCCCTCTCCTCTCTGAGTGGTTTATATACTGGCCCTCTCCTCTCTGAGTGGTTTATATAGTGGCCCTCTCTCTCTCTGAGTGGTTTATATACTGGCCCTCTCCTCTCTGAGTGGTTTATATAGTGGCCCTCTCCTCTCTGAGTGGTTTATATAGTGATACTGGCCCTCTCTCTCTGAGTGGTTTATATAGTGGCCCTCTCCTCTCTGAGTGGTTTATATAGTGGCCCTCTCCTCTCTGAGTGGTTTATATACTGGCCCTCTCCTCTCTGAGTGGTTTATATAGTGGCCCTCTCCTCTCTGAGTGGTTTATATACTGGCCCTCTCCTCTCTGAGTGGTTTATATAGTGGCCCTCTCCTCTCTGAGTGGTTTATATAGTGGCCCTCTCCTCTCTGAGTGGTTTATATAGTGGCCCTCTCCTCTCTGAGTGGTTTATATAGTGGCCCTCTCCTCTCTGAGTTGTTTATATCGTGGCCCTCTCCTCTCTAAGTGGTTTATATAGTGGCCCTCTCCTCTCTGAGTGGTTTATATAGTGGCCCTCTCCTCTCTGAGTGGTTTATATAGTGGCCCTCTCCTCTCTAAGTGGTTTATATACTGGCCCTCTCCTCTCTGAGTGGTTTATATAGTGGCCCTCTCTCTCTGAGTGGTTTATATAGTGGCAATCTCCTCTCTGAGTGGTTTATATAGTGATACTGGCCCTCTCCTCTCTGAGTGGTTTATATACTGGCCCTCTCCTCTCTGAGTGGTTTATATAGTGGCCCTCTCCTCTCTGAGTGGTTTATATAGTGGCCCTCTCCTCTCTGAGTGGTTTATATAGTGGCCCTCTCCTCTCTGAGTAGTTTATATACTGGCCCTCTCCTCTCTGAGTGGTTTATATAGTGGCCCTCTCCTCTCTGAGTGGTTTATATACTGGCCCTCTCCTCTCTGAGTGGTTTATATAGTGGCCCTCTCCTCTCTGAGTGGTTTATATAGTGGCCCTCTCCTCTCTGAGTGGTTTATATACTGGCCCTCTCCTCTCTGAGTGGTTTATATACTGGCCCTCTCCTCTCTGAGTGGTTTATATAGTGGCCCTCTCCTCTCTGAGTGGTTTATATAGTGGCCCTCTCCTCTCTGAGTGGTTTATATAGTGGCCCTCTCCTCTCTGAGTGGTTTATATAGTGGCCCTCTCCTCTCTGAGTGGTTTATATAGTGGCCCTCTCCTCTCTGAGTGGTTTATATAGTGGCCCTCTCCTCTCTGAGTGGTTTATATAGTGGCCCTCTCCTCTCTGAGTGGTTTATATAGTGGCCCTCTCCTCTCTGAGTGGTTTATATAGTGATACTGGCCCTCTCCTCTCTGAGTGGTTTATATTGTGGCCCTCTCCTCTCTGAGTGGTTTATATAGTGGCCCTCTCCTCTCTGAGTAGTTTATATAGTGGCCCTCTCCTCTCTGAGTGGTTTATATAGTGGCCCTCTCCTCTCTGAGTGGTTTATATAGTGGCCCTCTCCTCTCTGGGTGGTTTATATAGTGATACTGGCCCTCTCCTCTCTGAGTGGTTTATATAGTGGCCCTCTCCTCTCTGAATGGTTTATATACTGGCCCTCTCCTCTCTGAATGGTTTATATAGTGGCCCTCTCCTCTCTGAGTGGTTTATATAGTGGCCCTCTCCTCTCTGAGTGGTTTATATAGTGGCCCTCTCCTCTCTGAATGGTTTATATAGTGGCCCTCTCCTCTCTGAGTGGTTTATATAGTGGCCCTCTCCTCTCTGAGTGGTTTATATAGTGGCCCTCTCCTCTCTGAATGGTTTATATAGTGGCCCTCTCCTCTCTGAGTGGTTTATATAGTGGCCCTCTCCTCTCTGAGTGGTTTATATAGTGGCCCTCTCCTCTCTGAGTGGTTTATATAGAGATACTGGCCCTCTCCTCTCTGAGTGGTTTATATAGTGGCCCTCTCCTCTCTGAGTGGTTTATATAGTGGCCCTCTCCTCTCTGAGTGGTTTATATAGTGGCCCTCTCCTCTCTGAGTGGTTTATATAGTGGCCCTCTCCTCTCTGAGTGGTTTATATACTGGCCCTCTCCTCTCTGAGTGGTTTATATAGTGGCCCTCTCCTCTCTGAGTGGTTTATATACTGGCCCTCTCCTCTCTGAGTGGTTTATATAGTGGCCCTCTCCTCTCTGAGTGGTTTATATAGTGTCCCTCTCCTCTCTGAGTGGTTTATATAGTGGCCCTCTCCTCTCTGAGTGGTTTATATAGTGATACTGGCCCTCTCCTCTCTGAGTGGTTTATATAGTGGCCCTCTCCTCTCTAAGTGGTTTATATAGTGGCCCTCTCCTCTCTGAGTGGTTTATATAGTGGCCCTCTCCTCTCTGAGTGGTTTATATAGTGGCCCTCTCCTCTCTGAGTGGTTTATATAGTGGCAATCTCCTCTCTGAGTGGTTTATATAGTGATACTGGCCCTCTCCTCTCTGAGTGGTTTATATACTGGCCCTCTCCTCTCTGAGTGGTTTATATAGTGATACTGGCCCTCTCCTCTCTGAGTGGTTTATATACTGGCCCTCTCCTCTCTGAGTGGTTTATATACTGGCCCTCTCCTCTCTGAGTGGTTTATATAGTGGCCCTCTCTCCTCTCTGAGTGGTTTATATAGTGGCCCTCTCCTCTCTGAGTGGTTTATATAGTGGCCCTCTCCTCTCTGAGTGGTTTATATAGTGATACTGGCCCTCTCCTCTCTGAGTGGTTTATATAGTGGCCCTCTCCTCTCTGAGTGGTTTATATAGTGGCCCTCTCCTCTCTGAGTGGTTTATATAGTGGCCCTCTCCTCTCTGAGTGGTTTATATAGTGATACTGGCCCTCTCCTCTCTGAGTGGTTTATATAGTGGCCCTCTCCTCTCTGAGTGGTTTATATAGTGGCCCTCTCCTCTCTGAGTGGTTTATATAGTGGCCCTCTCCTCTCTGAGTGGTTTATATAGTGGCCCTCTCCTCTCTGAGTGGTTTATATACTGGCCCTCTCCTCTCTGAGTGGTTTATATAGTGGCCCTCTCCTCTCTGAGTGGTTTATATAGTGGCCCTCTCCTCTCTGAGTGGTTTATATACTGGCCCTCTCCTCTCTGAGTGGTTTATATAGTGGCCCTCTCCTCTCTGAGTGGTTTTTATAGTGGCCCTCTCCTCTCTGAGTGGTTTATATACTGGCCCTCTCCTCTCTGAGTGGTTTATATAGTGGCCCTCTCCTCTCTGAGTGGTTTATATAGTGGCCCTCTCCTCTCTGAGTGGTTTATATACTGGCCCTCTCCTCTCTGAGTGGTTTATATAGTGGCCCTCTCCTCTCTGAGTGGTTTATATACTGGCCCTCTCCTCTCTGAGTGGTTTATATAGTGGCCCTCTCCTCTCTGAGTGGTTTATATAGTGATACTGGCCCTCTCCTCTCTGAGTGGTTTATATAGTGGCCCCTATATAGAAGGTCCAGTCTGTGAAAGTCCAGTCTGTGATGGTCCATTCTGTGAAGATCCAGTCTGTGAAGGTCCAGTCTGTGAAGATCCAGTCTGTGAAGGTCCAGTCTGTGAAGGTCCAGTCTGTGAAGGTCCAGTCTGTGAAGATCCAGTCTGTGAAGGTCCAGTCTGTGAAGGTCCAGTCTGTGAAGGTCCAGTCTGTGATGGTCCAGTCTGTGAAGGTCCAGTCTGTGAAGGTCCAGTCTGTGAAGGTCCAGTCTGTGAAGATCCAGTCTGTGATGGTCCAGTCTGTGAAGGTCCAGTCTGTGAAGGTCCAGTCTGTGAAGGTCCAGTCTGTGATGGTCCAGTCTGTGAAGGTCCAGTCTGTGAAGGTCCAGTCTGTGAAGGTCCAGTCTGTGAAGATCCAGTCTGTGATGGTCCAGTCTGTGAAGATCCAGTCTGTGAAGTTCCAGTCTGTGAAGGTCCAGTCTGTGAAGTTCTCCCGGCTTAATGCCCTCTGTAGCCATGATCTTGGCCATGTGCTCTAAGCTACAGACACACAAACAGAAACATTACAGACAAATATCGTGGCGTCCCTCAAGGCTCGGTTTTACATATACTTGCACCCAACCTCCCTCCTTTAGTTTTTGGCTTAAGTAACCTTCTGTCTAATATAACCATACCAAATGTAACATATCATACAAATTTGAGTGTCACAGATTTACATGAACTACGTTAGGTCTACTCTTTGAGGCCAGGATGTACAGACACAGTAGATTCAAAGCTACAGACACATGAACAGACACATTCACATGTGGCATCCCCCAAGGCTCAGTTTTAGACCCCATCCTGTTCCTCTATCATCTACATGATCCCCCCCCCCCGTCGTCTCCTAGTCAGAAATCCAATTCAACTGCTACGCTGACGATACACAGATCTACATAAAAACAACCCCACATTCGTTAATTTCCTTAAAGGCCCAGTGCAGTCAAAAACATGATTTCTGTGTTTCATATATATATATTTCCACACTAGGTTGAGGTTGGAATAATACTGTGAAATTGTGAAAATAATGATAATGCCCTTTTAAGGTAAAAGCCTGAAATTTCAGTTTCCCCTCCCAAAACCACTCTGACAGTCCTAGCAAAATTATTGCTCTTTGCTAAGAAGCTATTTGTTTATTTTTTGACCATTTTAATTGAACAGAAACCAGAAACGTTACCAATAAATTATTCGAAATTGAGATAAAATCGTCTGCATTGGACCGTTAAACACTCTCAGCAGCTGTCTGGGTGACAGATAACTAGTTTTTATGGTGTGACGTCTTTAGTTGGTCGGTAAGTTTCATGTTCAACTGTTTAGTCTTTGTTTTATAGTCATTTAGCAGACGCTCTCATCCAGAGCGACTTACGGTTAAGTGCCTTGCTTAAGGGCACATCGACAGATTTTTCACCTAGTCGGCTCGGGGATTAGAACCAGCAACCTTTCGGTTACTGGCACAACGCTCTTACCCACTAAGCTACCTGCCGCCAGATTTGTTGCCATCTTTAGTAGTCAGTGTTTCTTGACCAGCACTTGCCCTATATAGTGCATTCAGAAAGTATTCAGACCCCTTGAGTTTTTCCAAATTTTGTTACGTTAGTCTTATTCTAATATGGGTTAAATTGTTTTTTTTCTTCGAATTAACTTCTCTGCTCAGTTTGATAAGCGTATTTATTTTTACAGACATAGATTCAAACCATAAATGCTGGTGCATGTGGTATGGAACTCAACCTAAATATGCCACTGGTATACATGTCTGGAGTCTTGTGTAGTAACCTCCAGCAGTATACACTACCGGTCAAAAGTTTTAGAACACCTACTCATTCAAGCATTTTTCTTTATTTTTACTATTTTCTACATTGTAGAATAATAGTGAAGACATCACAACTATGAAATAACACATATGGAATCATGTAGTAACCAAAAAAGTGTTAAACAAATCAAAATATATTTTATATTTAAAAAAAAAACAAGATTCTCTGGTCTGATGAAACCATGATTGAACACTTTGGCCTGAATGCCAAGCGTCACGTCTGGAGGAAACCTGGCACCATCCCTACGGTGAAGCATGGTGGTGGCAGCATCATGCTGTGGGGATTATTTTCAGCGGCACGGACTGGGAGACTAGTCAGGATAAAGGGAAAGATGAACGGAGCAAAGTACAGAGAGATCCTTGATGAAAACCTGCTCCAGAGCGCTCAGGACCTCAGACTGGGGCGAAGGTTCACCTTCCAATAGGACAACGACCCTAAGCACACAGCCAAGACAATGCAGGAGTGGCTTTGGGACAAGTCTCTGAATGTCCTTGAGTGGCCCAGCCAGAGCCCGGACTTGAACACGATCTAATATGAAAATAGCTGTGCAGCGACGCTTCCCATCCAACTTGACAGAGCTTGAGAGGTTCTGCAGAGAAGAATGGGAGAAACTCCCCAAATACAGGTGTGCCAAGCTTATAGCGTCACACCCAAGAAGACTCAAGGCTGTAATCACTGCCAAAGGTGCTTCAACAAAGTACTGAGTAAAGTGTTTGAATACTTATGTAAATGTAATATTTAAGTTTTTTTGTTTTAATGCATTTGCAAACATTTCTAAAGACCTGTTTTTGCTTTGTCATTATGGGGTATTGTGTGTAGATTGATGAGGGGGAAAAAACAATTTAATACATTTTAGAATAAGGACAAATGTGGAAAAAATCAAGGGGTCGGAATACTTTCCGGATACTTTCCGAATGCACTGTAAGTGTCATCACATGCAGGTCAAGTGTCACTGTCTGTCAGGCTGCAAGTTTCCAATACAAGCAAACGGTTAATTGTTTACAGAATCCGTGAGGTTTTAAACAGGATTTCATTTCAGAAGAAGTACAGTAAATCATGATGCCAATCCCTGGCAACAGTCTGTTGTTGAACATTAAGTGACATATGAGAATGTGCCTGGGGCAGACGTAAAACATTTAAGCGTGTTAACCCTCGCAAGGCTGCCGGCCCAGACGGCAACCCTAGCCGCGTCCTCAGAGCATGCGCAGACCAGCTGGCTGGAGTGTTTACGGACATATCCAATCTCTCCCTTTCCCAGTCTGCTGTCCCCACTTGCTTCAAGATGGCCACCATTGTTCCTGTACCCAAGAAAGCAAAGGTAACTGAACTAAATGACTATCACCCCGTAGCACTCACTTCTGTCATCATGAAGTGCTTTGAGAGGCTAGTTAAGGATCATATCACCTCTACCTTACCTGACACCCTAGACCCACTTCAATTTGCATACCGCCCCAATAGATCCACAGACGATGCAATCGCCAATGCACTGCACACTACTCTATCCCATCTGGACAAGGGGAATACCTACGTCAGAATGCTGTTCATTGACTATAGCTCAGCATTCAACACCACAGTACCCTCCAAGCTCATCATTAAGCTCGAGGCCCTGGGTTCTGAACCCCGCCCTGTGCAACTGGGTCCTGGACTTCCTGACGGGCCGCCCCCAGGTGGTAAAGGTAGGAAACAACACCTCCACTTTGCTGATCCTCAACACAGGGACCCCACAAGGGTGTGTGCTCAGCCCCCTCCTGTACTTTTTTTTCACATATGACTGCGTGGCCACGCACGCCTCCAACTCAATCATCAAGTTTGCAGACGACACAACAGTAGTAGGCCTGATTACCAACAATGACGAGACTGCCTACAGGGAGAAGGTGAGGGCCCTGGGAGTGTGGTGCCAGGAAAATAATCTCTCAATCAACGTCACCAAAACAAAGGAGCTGATCGTGGACTTCAGGAAACAGGAGAGGGAACATGCCCCTATCCACATCGACGGGACAGCAGTGGAGAAGGTGGAAAGCTTCAAGTTCCTCGGCGTACACATCACTGACGATCTGAAACGGTCCACCCACACAGATAGTGTGGTGAAGAAGGCGCCTCTTCAACCTTAGGAGGCTGAAGAAATTTGGCTTGGCACCTAAAACCCTCACAAACTTTTACAGATGCACAATTGAGAGCATCCTATCGGGCTTTATCACCGCCTGGTTTTACGGCAACTGCACCGCCCGCAACCGCAGGGCTCTCAAGAGGGTGGTGTGGTCTGCCCAACGCATCACCGGGGGCAAACTACTTGCCCTCCAGGACACCTACAGTACCCAATGTCACAGGAAGGCCAAAAAGATAATCAAGGACAACAACCACCCGAGCCACTGCCTGTTCACCCCGCTATCATCCAGAAGGCGAGGTCAGTACAGTTGCATCAAAGCTGGGACCGAGAGACTGAAAAACAGCTTCTATCTCAAGGCCATCAGACTGTTAAATAGCCATCACTTGGCGGCTTCCACTCAGTTACTCAACCCTGCACCTTAGAGGCTGCTGCCCTATATACAGTGGGGAGAACAAGTATTTGATACACTGCCGATTTTGCAGGTTTTCCTACTTACAAAGCATGTAGAGGTCTGTAATTTTTATCATAGGTACACTTCAACTGTGAGAGACGGAATCTAAAACAAAAATCCAGAAAATCACATTGTATGATTTTTAAGTAATTCATTTGCATTTTATTGTATGACATAAGTATTTGATACATCAGAAAAGCAGAACTTAATATTTGGTACAGAAACCTTTGTTTGCAATTACAGAGATCATACGTTTCCTGTAGGTCTTGACCAGGTTTGCACACACTGCAGCAGGGATTTTGGCCCACTCCTCCATACAGACCTTCTCCAGATCCTTCAGTTTTCGGGGCTGTCGCTGGGCAATACAGAATTTCAGCTCCCTCCAAAGATTTTCTATTGGGTTCAGGTCTGGAGACTGGCTAGGCCACTCCAGGACCTTGAGATGCTTCTTACGGAGCCACTCCTTAGTTGCCCTGGCTGTGTGTTTCGGGTCGTTGTCATGCTGGAAGACCCAGCCACGACCCATCTTCAATGCTCTTACTGAGGGAAGGAGGTTGTTGGCCAAGATCTCACGATACATGGCCCCATCCATCCTCCCCTCAATACGGTGCAGTCGTCCTGTCCCCTTTGCAGAAAAGCATCCCCAAAGAATGATGTTTCCACCTCCATGCTTCACGGTTGGGATGGTGTTCTTGGGGTTGTACTCATCCTTCTTCTTCCTCCAAACACGGCGAGTGGAGTTTAGACCAAATAGCTCTATTTTTGTCTCATCAGACAACATGACCTTCTCCCATTCCTCCTCTGGATCATCCAGATGGTCATTGGCAAACTTCAGACGGGCCTGGACATGCGCTGGCTTGAGCAGGGGGACCTTGCGTGCGCTGCAGGATTTTAATCCATGACGGCGTAGTGTGTTACTAATGGTCTTCTTTGAGACTGTGGTCCCAGCTCTCTTCAGGTCATTGACCAGGTCCTGCCGTGTAGTTCTGGGCTGATCCCTCACCTTCCTCATGATCATTGATGCCCCACGAGGGTGAGATCTTGCATGGAGCCCCAGACTGAGGGTGATTGACCGTCATCTTGAACTTCTTCCATTTTCTAATAATTGCGCCAACAGTTGTTGCCTTCTCACCAAGCTGCTTGCCTATTGTCCTGTAGCCCATCCCAGCCTTGTGCAGGTCTACAATTTTATCCCTGATGTCCTTACACAGCTCTCTGGTCTTGGCCATTGTGGAGAGGTTGGAGTCTGTTTGATT
This sequence comes from Coregonus clupeaformis, assembly GCF_020615455.1. Classification (NCBI taxonomy): domain Eukaryota; kingdom Metazoa; phylum Chordata; class Actinopteri; order Salmoniformes; family Salmonidae; genus Coregonus; species Coregonus clupeaformis. The sequence continues at coordinate 41,924,813 of NC_059221.1, forward strand.
GAGTGTGTGGACAGGTGTCTTTTATACAGGTAACGAGTTCAAACAGGTGCAGTTAATACAGGTAATGAGTGGAGAACAGGAGGGCTTCTTAAAGAAAAACTAACAGGTCTGTGGGAGCCGGAATTCTTACTGGTTGGTAGGTGATCAAATACTTATGTCATGCAATAAAATGCAAATGAATTACTTAAAAATCATACAATGTGATTTTCTGGATTTTTGTTTTAGATTCCGTCTCTCACAGTTGAAGTGTACCTATGATAAAAATTACAGACCTCTACATGCTTTGTAAGTAGGAAAACCTGCAAAATCGGCAGTGTATCAAAGAATTGTTCTCCCCACTTGACTTGAAATCACTGGCCACTTTAATAATGGAACGCTGGTCACTTTAATAATGTTTACATACTGCTTTACTCATCTCATATGTATATACTGTATTCTATTCTACTGTATTTTAGTCAATGCCACTCCGACATTGCTCGTCCTAATAGTTATATATTTATTTATTCCATTATTTTACTTTTAGATTTGTGTGTATTGTTGTGAATTGTTAGATACTACTGCACTGTTGGAGCTAGGAACACAAGCATTTCGCAAATAATAACATCTGCTAAACGTGAATGTGACCGATAAAATTTGATTTGATTTGATGTCTGATGCTGCTGGTTTGAATGGAGTTTGTACAAATTAACCCTTTGAGGTTGTTGTTACAATACAAGTGAGGCCCAAGAGATCTAGCGTGGTGATCTAACATTGGGTTAGATCTAGCATGGGGTTTGATCTAGCACGGGGTTAGATCTAGCATGGGGTTTGATCTAGCATGGGGTTAGATGCTGTGTGGTCAGTCTAGTCTGGTCCAATGCCATACCAAAAACAACAGACAAGACAATGATTATTTTAGCATGAATTTATCTCTACTATTACAGTAATGTTATAATAAAGGACAACAAGTACTTACGGTTAAAAGTACCTGGAGTTTGTTTTCTACATTTAATGTCAACTTCTTCTAATTATCTGAAGTAAAGCATATTATTCCTATAATTCATAATGGATTTTTGTATTTGGTTTTCCATGATTGTCTGCCCTTTTTTAAAACAACTCCTTTTGTCCTCACGGAGACCATGAATAACCAACAGTTGAACTGCACAGGATGCAGCAGGTGAATGTGTTTCAGTTGGATACAGTGAGGAGTGTTGAGAGGAACACAGGGGTTTAGATTAGATGTTGTAGAGAGTACGAGGGTGGGAGAGAGAGGGGGCGGTGGGAGAGAGAGAGAGGGGGTGGGAGAGAGAGAGAGAGAGAGGGGGGTGGGAGAGAGAGAGAGGGGGGTGGGAGAGAGAGAGGGGGGCGGTGGGAGAGAGAGAGAGAGAGAGAGAGAGAGGGGTGGGAGAGAGAGAGAGGGGGGTGGGAGAGAGAGAGAGGGGGTGGGAGAGAGAGAGAGGGGGGCGGTGGGAGAGAGAGAGAGAGAGGGGGTGGGAGAGAGAGAGAGAGAGAGGGGGGTGGGAGAGAGAGAGAGGGGGTGGGAGAGAGAGAGGGGGGGGGCGGGAGAGAGAGAGAGAGAGAGAGAGAGAGAGGGGGTGGGAGAGAGAGAGAGGGGGTGGGAGAGCGAGAGAGGGGGGTGGGAGAGAGGGGGGTGGGGGGTGGGAGAGAGAGAGAGGGGGGTGGGAGAGAGCGAGAGAGCGAGAGAGCGAGAGAGCGAGAGAGCGAGAGAGCGAGAGAGCGAGAGAGCGGAAGGTGAGGACGCCCGGGCACCAACGGATGGGCCTACTGGACTAGCCCTGTGGTTACTAATCTCTCCATGTCATTCACTGCCATTTCCCCAGCGCAGAACTGCCTGCCCAAACACACACACACCAACCCACCAGATGAACCTGTTCGCCTGTCACAGAGGAAGAGAAAGAAAAAAAAGTTACCCGCTTGCAAGCCTGAAAAACACATGCCATCACCACCAACCTCCCTCTTTTTTCAACGGGTCCGGAAAACCATAAGCCTCCTGCGTTGCACAATGTGGCTCCAAGCACGGCCTGGGGAGAGCTGTGGTCAACCTTGAAAGTGTGACTGATGGAGGGAGAGAGGGAGAAGGAGGGGGGTGGTTGTTGAAGTCATGAAGATGATGGTTCCCCTCCACTCCCTTCTGACTCTCGCCTGGTCTCTGTTTGGTCCCTCCAGAGTTTTCCCAGGACTGGCTTCCTAGCACTTCCTGTTAGCTGGTAGGCTAATTGAGATGCTAACAACATTACTGTACTGTACTGTAGGCCTACTGAGGAAGAATTGACAGGGCAAGGCCTAAAGAGGTTTGAGGTGTGAACCTTCTTAGATCTACAATAGAACTACCACTGTCTTGACCTTTCACCCTCTAATCCTAGTACTCCACTAACTGTTCAGGCTGCAGGCATATAATGGGAACAGCTGGAACCAAAGGAATGATGAACAGAATATCCCACATTAGTAAACAACAATTTTGCAGTTTCATACTGACACATGCACCATTGTACTACTAACCATGATGACTAGGTGATTCACTAACCATGATGACTAGGTGATTCATTAACCATGATGACTAGGTGATTCACTAACCATGATGACTAGGTGATTCACTAACCATGATGACTAGGTGATTCACTAACCATGATGACTAGGTGATTCACTAACCATGATGACTAGGTGATTCGCTAACCATGATGACTAGGTGATTCACTAACCATGATGACTAGGTGATTCACTAACCATGATGACTAGGTGATTCGCTAACCATGATGACTAGGTGATTCACTAACCATGATGACTAGGTGATTCACTAACCATGATGACTAGGTGATTCGCTAACCATGATGACTAGGTGATTCACTAACCATGATGACTAGGTGATTCACTAACCATGATGACTAGGTGATTCACTAACCATGATGACTAGGTGATTCACTAACCATGATGACTTGGTGATTCACTAACCATGATGACTTGGTGATTCACTAACCATAATGACTAGGTGATTCAGTAACCATGATGACTTGGTGATTCACTAACCATGATGACTTGGTGATTCACTAACCATGATGACTTGGTGATTCACTAACCATGCCAAGGAGAGGGAGGGCATTAGCCTACAGAACGAAACAAATGACTATGTGATTGCACTTGAATTCTGCTAATACTTGAGTCAGAATATCCCATCCACTTTAATAATCTGACCTAACCCGACCCGACCCGACCTGACCTGATAGTGTGGTTGTTGGTGTTTACACAGAACCCTACCTGACCTGATAGTGTGGTTGTTGAATAAACAAACTGTTTCAGTGGCGGATGAAACAAAGCGTGATACTTTGCTAGACCGTTTTAACCACAGAGATCCTGTTAAACTACTGGGTGGGCCTATTTGATAAACCCTCAAAGTTCCAGAATGAGGTGAAAATGGCAGCCATGTTGGTCAGGGGAGAAATCCAAACCAGTCTCATTGGAATGAATGGCAGTAGAGGCATCATCCTGATTTAACTTATGCACGAAAATAAAAGTAAGACGTGTAATATAATTATAGTCAACCTAAAATTATGTTATATAATTATAAATACAGTTTATACAGCTTTTATACAAATGTTCTGTATAAATATTATCTAAAACATATGTAAACTGACCATAAATGTCTTAGTTTTTTGTTTTCTTAGTCTAGCTGTGTGTGAATGCTATATGATACAATATCAATACTTTTTTTTTTTTTTACATTTTAGTCATTTAGCAGACGCTCTTATCCAGAGCGACTTACAGTTAGTGAGTGCATACATTATATATATTTATTTTTTTCATACTGGCCCCCCCGTGGGAATCGAACCCACAATCCTGGCGTTGCAAACGCCATGCTCTACCAACTGAGCTACATCCCTGCCGGCCATTCCCTCCCCTACCCTGGACGACGCTGGGCCAATTGTGCGCCGCCACATGGGTCTTGTTGCATTTACAACTTTGAGACCTTGGGACTATAAGGTTCTATCTGAAATTGTTGTCAAAAATGAGTTAGTCACATTGATCTGTGAAATCATATATTTTTTTTGTGTTAATTTTAAGTGAAAAAAAATGAAAAACTAGAAAGTTCTATCTGCATAAATCCATTTTAACTTGGCGCTATAAGGTCCTATCTGCAATCCAATCGCAAGCCTGAACAAATACAGACGGACCAATCAGAACACGTCTTTGCCAGCTCTCTCTAAGTATGGTCCAGGCTAGTCTACCCAGCGATAACGGCATGCAAGCAAAAAAAAACTACACTGTCAGAAACCTTCAAGTAAATGATGTTGTCACTTCGTTGTTCAGTGACGACAGTAATTCGTCTGATGATCATAATACATTTCTTAATGTATCTGATGATGTGTTCTGACTCTATCTTGGTAAAATAGTGTTATTATTTCATTTATTTATTCAATTAGCTACAATCTTCTTAAAAACTGAACATGTCTAATTCAGAAGTGTCAGATTGAACCTTCTGCAGATTGACATTTCAGAGCCGTAAGGTTCTATCTGCGATTGCACCCCTCTAAAAAAAAACGGATTTACTAATGTTTTAGGATGTTGATACCTTTTAATTAATTATGAAAGAAGAATTCACCACAAAACAGTTCTGAGATCTGGGATGTAATATAACTTCGATGCTCAATATCTCAGAAATAGGCTTTGCACGGATAGAACTTTATAGTCCCAAGGTCCACGACTTGTCTAAGTCAACTGATTTCAGCCAGTGTATGGCTGTGGATTGACTGCATTGTTTAAATGGAAGGTTGGCATATTGGCAGTTAATTTGACAAATGAATGGAATCATTCCTACAAAACTGGTTGGCTGGCTAGCTAACAAACATACAGTGCAGATAAATTCTTCAAATTCATTATTTTACACAATATCTTATCACATCCAGTGGCGACCCGTCATTCAGGGCATTTTTTTTTAGCCCCACCTGTTTAGCTAAAAATATATATATATTTACAGTACCAGTCAAAAGTTTGGACACACCTACTCATTCAAGGCTTTTTCTTTATTTTTAATATGTTCTACATTGTAGAACATCAAAACTATGAAATAACACATATGGAATCATGTAGTAACCATATATTTGAGATTCTTCAAATAGCCACCCTTTGCCTTAATGACAGCTTTGCACACTCTTGGCATTCTCTCAACCAGCTTCATGAGATAGTCACATGGAATGCTATAGCCTATAACAGGAGACTGAAAATATTTGGCATAGGTCCCCAGATCCTCAAAAAGTTATACAGCTGCACCATCGAGAGCATCCTGACCGGTTGCATCACCGCCTGGTATGGCAACTGCTCGGCATCCGACCGTAAGGCGCTACAGAGGGTAGTGCGTACAGCCCAGTACATCACTGGGGCCAAGCTTTCTTCCATCCTGGACCTATATACTAGGCGGTGTCAGAGGAAGGCCCAAAAAATTGTCAAGGACTCCAGTCACCCAAGTCATAGACTGTTTTCTCTTGCCAAGTCTAGGTCCAAAAGGCTCCTTAACAGCTTCTATCCCCAAGCCATAAGACTGCTGAACAATTAATAAATGGCCACCCGGTCTATTTGCATTGATTTGAATAGTTCTATTGACTCAGTCCGTCCTAGCTCGCTCATTAATGTCTCAATCGAAATTACGGATTGCCTCTAATCTGCTCGTCGTCCCCTTACGCCATAGTTTGTACATCTCAATTGTCAGTAGAAACCACATTTGTTTAAGCAAGTCAGCCATATCAGCTATGTTTTTTTTTAAAGGCAGTAAATGAGGCTGAATGAACTGTTTCGCTGCCAGACAAGGCTCCTCTGATAGCCAGGTGTAGCGGTGGTAAGGTGTTGGGACTCTGCTGTTGGGACTCTGCTGTTGGGACTCTGCTGTTGGGACGGCTTTATGGAGGCCCTAACAGTTTGTGGGCACCGTTTGTCACCGTTATTGTGCAATTAATGTATTGTTTAGTGTTGTGTAGTGGCTTTGCTGGCAGGCACCCCCCAATTTTTTTATGTCAAGTGCACAAGTACAGTGAAATGCCTTTCTTGCTAACTCTTAATCCCAACAATGCAGTGATCCATATAAACGTAGTACTAAAAATAACACAAGGTAGAAACACATAAGAAAGAAATAAGCAGAACATGAGAAAGTAAGTCAGGAGTAAATAACTGATAGAGGTAGATATGTATAGGGGTAAGGTGACTATATACAGGGTCAGTTCCAATACCATATTAACAATGTGCAGGGATACTGGAGTGATAGAGGTAGATATGTATAGGGGTAAGGTGACTATATACAGGGTCAGTTCCAGTACCATATTAACAATGTGCAGGGATACTGGAGTGATAGAGGTAGATATGTATAGGGGTAAGGTGACTAGGCATCAGGATATATGATAAACAGAGTAGCAGCAGCGTAAATGGTGATTGTATGTGAGCGTGTGTAGAGTCAGTATAAACATGTTTGCGTGTTGTGTGTGTGTTGGAGTGTCAGTGTGCGTGAGTGTGTAGAGTCCTGTGGGTGTTTATAGAGACAAATAAATACAAGGGTCAACTTAGTCTGTAGCCATTTTGGAAGCTATTTATCAGTCGTATTGCTTGTGGATAGAAGCCGTTCAGGAGCCTGCTGGTGTCAGACGTGATGCACCGGTACCTCTTACTGTGCGACAGCAGAGGAAATAGACTATGGCTTGGTTGGTTGGTGTCTTTGACAATTTTCCTGGCCTTCCATTCGCACCGCCTGGTATAGAGGTCCGGGATGGCAGGGAGGTCCTCGGCCCCAGTGATGTACTGGGCTGTCCGCACCCCCCTCTGTAGCGCCATGCGATAGAGGGCGGTGCTATTGCCATACCAAGCAGTGATGCAGCCAGTCAATAATAATAATAATAATAATAATAATATGCCATTTAGCAGACGCTTTTATCCAAAGCGACTTACAGTCATGCGTGCATAATTTTTATTTTTTGTGTGTATGGGTGGTCCCGGGGATCGAACCCACTACCTTGGCGTTACAAGCGCAGTGCTCTACCAGCTGAGCTGGTATGCTCTCAATGGTACAGCTGTAGAACTGTTTGAGGATTTGAGGGCCCGTGACAAACTTCTTCAACCTCCTTTGGAGGAATAGGTGCTGTTGCACCTTCTTCATGACTCTGTGCGTGTTTGGACCATTTTAAGTAATTAGAGATTTGGAGGAACTTCAAGCTCCTCCCTCCCCCCCATTTCCTGTAGTCCACGATCAGCTCCTTTATCTTGCTGACGTTGAGGGAGAGGTTGTTGTTCTGGCACCACACCGCCAGGTCACTGACCTCCTCCCTGTAGGTTGTCTCATCGTTGCTGGTGATCAGGCCTACCACCGTCGTGTCGTCAGCAAACTTGATGATGGGTGTTGGAGTCGTGCGTGGCCACGCAGTTGTGGGTGAACAGGGAGTACAGGAGGGGACTATGCACACACCCCTGGGGGGCTCCCGTGTTAAGGGTCAGCGTGGCGGAGGTGATGTTGCCTACCCTCACCACCTGGGGGCGGCCCGTCAGGAAGTCCAGGATCCAGTTGCAGAGGGAGGTGTTCAGTCCCAGGATCCTTAGCTTAGTGATGAGCTTTGAGGGAACTATGGTGTTGAACGCTGAGCTGTAGTCAATGAACAGTATTCTCACGTAGGTGTTCCTCTTATCCAGGTGGGTGGTTTTGACCATGTACTAGCAGTATGGAAAGTGTTGAATTTGCATAAATAATTTGCCAGAGAAACTTTAACAAAGTTTGGCTAGCTGTTCTCAGACAAAGACATGATTATAGAACAGACTCTTATGGAAAATGGTGCCTAACTGCCCAACTACACTGTCTAAAGTCATCCACAGACTATAAGACATTGTAACATGGTGTACAGTCATTATAACACACATGAATCCTAGTGTGGTGTTTCAGTCTGCGTGTGTTTTACAGTTGGAAGTGACTTCAGAGAGAGACCATGTATTCAAACAGGCATTTATTCAGATAACCTACGTAAGTAAAGGTGATCATTAGAAGGGAGAGGTCAGGATTATTAAACTGAAACAAACATAATCTTCATTAGTCATTATCTGACAACAGCATAAAATAGTATTTTTCAAAGGCAACATGGCTCACTATAGCACCCCAAAACTATTCTGCTCAGGTCTTCCTCAGTGTGTGTAGTAGTCCTCAGTGTGTGTAGTAGTCCTCAGTGTGTATTAGTCATCAGTGTGTAGTAGTCATCAGTGTGTAGTAGTCATCAGTGTGTAGTAGTCCTCAGTGTGTAGTAGTCATCAGTGTGTGTAGTAGTCATCAGTGTGTAGTAGTCCTCAGTGTGTGTAGTAGTCATCAGTGTGTAGTAGTCCTCAGTGTGTGTAGTAGTCATCAGTGTGTAGCAGTCCTCAGTGTGTAGTAGTCATCAGTGTGTGTGTAGTAGTCCTCAGTGTGTAGTAGTCATCAGTGTGTAGTAGTCATCAGTGTGTTTAGTAGTCATCAGTGTGTTTAGTAGTCATCAGTGTGTAGTAGTCATCAGTGTGTAGTAGTCCTCAGTGTGTGTAGTAGTCCTCAGTGTGTAGTAGTCCTCAGTGTGTAGTAGTCATCAGTGTGTAGTAGTCCTCAGTGTGTAGGAGTCATCAGTGTGTGTAGTAGTCCTCAGTGTGTAGTAGTCCTCAGTGTTTAGCAGTCCTCAGTGTGTAGTAGTCATCAGTGTGTAGTAGTCCTCAGTGTGTAGTAGTCATCAGTGTGTGTAGTAGTCCTCAGTGTGTAGTAGTCCTCAGTGTTTAGTAGTCCTCAGTGTGTAGTAGTCCTCAGTGTGTATAGTGGGGCATGGCAGAGGAGTGGGGTGTGGAGGAGGGAGAGGACAGTCGGTTTGAGGAGGGGTGGCTGTAGGAGAGCATCGCCCCAGAATGACCCAGGAGGTAAGGGTTCATATGGTCATCAGAGGACTGGAGTCTGGACAGGGAGAGGTCAGAGGACTGGAGTCTGGACAGGGAGAGGTCAGAGGGCTGGAGTCTGGACAGGGAGAGGTCAGAGTAGAGACCCAGCTCAGCCTCTAACACACCTGTCTTCTGCTTAGCCCTGTTGTTCTTCCTGGAGACCTTACGGTTCCGGGTCTGGATGCCTTCCTTCTTCATGGTCAGAGGTCTGTTGACCTGAAGAGGAGAACAGAGGAACAGTGACATTAGTATGAATACTCCCCTGGATGAATGGACAGGATGAAATGCATAGGCCTACAAGAAAGGAAAGTATGTGTATTGATTCAATGAGAAAAAGAGGAGAGTAGCACTAGATATTAACAGTAGGCATTTTGGTAACTCTTTACTTGAAGCCTGAAAGTATAATGCTTTATGACTTGTTATAAGCATGTATGAGCCTTGATAATGTCTCATAATAAGGCTTATAATACATTTATATGTTACGTCTCTCTATTTTTCAACAATTCAACTGACTCAAAAATCGCGGTTATGTAGTGTAATGGAATGAGAAGCTGTGAGACTATTCAGAGAGCAGTTCATACGTTGTGTAGTTTGTAGTAGAGTCCACATGCATTACAGACTGGCTCTCCGCTGGCATTGCGTCTCCACAGCGTGGTGGTGCTAGTCTGACAGTTGGCGCAACGGGTCCCTGCACGCTTACTGACGAGCTGCATGGGGAGAGGAATGGAGATGTGTTTAACTTAGGAAATCACAGTGTGAGCAGGAGAGGAGAGGAGAGGAGAGGAGAGGAGAGGAGAGGAGAGGAGAGGAGAGGAGAGGAGAGGAGAGGAGAGGAGAGGAGAGGAGAGGAGAGGAGAGGAGAGGAGAGGAGAGGAGAGGAGAGGAGAGGAGAGGAGAGGAGAATGGAATGGAATGGAATGGAATGGAATGTATTGTATTACTGTCTTCAAGAAGTAAATTTGAGAGGAACATTTGAGAAGTAAATCCACAGCTGTCAGTAAATAACGTACCAGCCTCTTCTTGGGTCTGTTGAGAGGTCTGTTCTGGCCGTTCGTCTTGTGGTAGAGGCCACAGGCGTTACAGAGGTAGTGTCCCGTCCCGTCACGACGCCACAGAGGGGTGGCGGTCGCACCACAGTTCACACACTCACGGGCCTCTGGCAGAGGCACAGGAGCAGGGAGAGAACCACGTTAGACTTAAACATACTGCCACATTCAGACTTTTATTCACCTGTGTTCACATTACTCTGATGAAGAACATTGATGAAGGCCGAAACGCCAAGCTTTTAATAGTTGTTCAAATTAAATCATGTATTTTTTAATAGTGAGCAAGCGTTGCGCCTTTTCCTTTTTTCACGGTGGTTGAGAGCCCGCCACTTCTTTCCATATTCCATTCACCTGTCTAACAGCAGCATCATAATGAATCTATGATGGAGGTTAGTTTTGACCCGTGAAGTCTAGAAGAGTCCTCAAACATACATTTGTTGTCTGAAGGTTTGCGTGTGCACCCTGCTCTCATCTATACTTTGTGTTTGTCTCAGGATAAAGCTGACGTTATGATTGATCACGCTTCACTTTAGGGAAACAATGTGAGTGAGTGAGTGAGTGAGTGAGTGAGTGAGTGAGTGAGTGAGTGAGTGAGTGAGAGAGCGAGAGAGAGAGAGATCTTGTGCCCAATGTTGGTGTGAAACGAGAGCGAGAGAGAGAGAGAGAGAGAGAGAGAGAGAGAGAGAGAGAGAGAGAGGGAGGGAGAGAGAGAGAGACAGAGAGAGAGAGAGAGAGAGAGAGAGAGAGAGAGAGAGAGAGAGAGAGAGAGAGAGAGAGAGAGAGAGAGAGAGAGAGAGAGAGAGAGAGAGAGAGAGAGAGAGAGAGAGAGAGAGAGAGAGAGAGAGAGAGAGAGAGAGGGAAAGGGAGAGAGTAAGAGAGCTGTCAACTCACCTGGAGGAGAGAGATTTATCTTGTTTTGTAGTTTGGGGGAGTAGCAGTTGAAGGGGTACATGGCACCCCCAGGGGAGAAGCAGAGAGAGGCTGAGCTGTAGTCCTGCCCTGACACCCAGGGGTTGCTGTAGAAGCCCAGGGAGTGGCCGTAGGCCTGGGCAGAGTGTGGGTACCCATCCCCTGGTGCAGGGTTCAGGGTCAGGAAACTACTGCTACCTCCATCCTCACTGGGACTCAGCCTCTCCCCTTTCAAGGCCTCCTGAAGCCTTTCCTGACAGTCGTGCCCCGGGGAGTGGTGCTCGGCCCTGGGGTTGGTCAGGGAGGAGATGGGGGTTGTGGAGGAGAAGGAGGCGGAGGTGTGTGGGTGTAGAGGGCTCTTGGTGGTGGAGAATGGGCTGTTGTACCAGGAGGTTGAGGAGGAGCTGAGAGACTGGCCCCCAGAACACCCCTGCTCCAACCACTGGACACTACTGTTGACGTGGGAGGATGAAGAGTGCACCTGGTCAACTGGAACACAACAACACAAGAAGCGGAACTGTTAGTCTCTGAGTTGCTAGTGTAAGGCTGATTAGGAGGAATCATTAGATTTTTTTCAGAGACAGTGAAAATATTGTATTTAAGTCTTCCAAAAATAGCAAATGCCAATAAAACACGCTAGGTACAATTGATTAAATCCTAGCCACATACACCTAGCAGAGGACAACAAATGGTGATCAATCTAAAATACCCCACTGACCTGGACTGTGTCTGTACGGTGGTGCAGGCCAACTGTGGCTGGTGCCGGAGATGCATGAAGGCAGGCTGGTGAACTCAGACTCTGCTGAGTCATACGGCTGGTGCAGGGAGTACTGGGCAGAGTCTGGACCGGCCTTAGCCCTGTGGTTCTGGAGAGAGTCTGGACCGGCCTTAGCCCTGTGGTACTGGGCAGAGTCTGGACCGGCCTTAGCCCTGTGGTACTGGGAAGAGTCTGGACTGGCCTTAGCCCTGTGGTACTGGAGAGAGTCTGGACTGGCCTTAGCCCTGTGGTACTGGAGAGAGTCTGGACTGGCCTTAGCCCTGTGGTTCTGGAGAGAGTCTGGACTGGCTAGACTGATCTCTGTAGTAAAGCTGGACATGTCTTCAGGAGGGAACAAGGCCAGAGGGGACATCCAGCGAGACTGTTGCGCTGTAGAGCCCTCCATCAATGTGGAGGAGACTGGGATAATGGAGAGTTGACCACACCGTTACCCTGTTACACCTCTACCCTGCTACATCGTTACCCTGTTACACCTCTACCCTGCTACATCGTTACCCTGCTACACCTCTACCCTGCTACATCTTTACCCTGTTACACCTATACCCTGCTACACCGTTACCCTGTTACACCTCTACCCTGCTACATCGTTACCCTGTTACACCTCCACCCTGTTACACCTCTACCCTGTTACACCTCTACCCTGATACACCTCTACCCTGTTACACCTCTACCCTGTTACACCTCTACCCTGTTACACCTCTACCCTGTTACACCTCTACCCTGTTACACCGTTACCCTGCTACACCGTTACCCTGCTACACCTCTACCCTGTTACACATCTACCCTGCTACACCTCTACCCTGTTACACATCTACCCTGCTACACCGTTACCCTGTTACACCTCTACCCTGTTACACCTCTACCCTGATACACCTCTACCCTGTTACACCTCTACCATGTTACACCTCTACCCTGTTACACCTCTACCCTGTTACACCTCTACCCTGATACACCTCTACCCTGCTACATCGTTACCCTGTTACACCTCTACCCTGTTACACCTCTACCCTGTTACACCTCTACCCTGTTACACCTCTACCCTGTTACACCTCTACCCTGCTACACCTCTACCCTGTTACACCGTTACCCTGTTACACCTCTACCCTGTTACACCGTTACCCTGTTACACCTCTACCCTGTTACACCTCTACCCTGTTACACCTCTACCCTGATACACCTCTACCCTGTTACACCGTTACCCTGTTACACCTCTACCCTGTTACACCTCTACCCTGTTACACCTCTACCCTGTTACACCGTTACCCTGTTACACCTCTACCCTGTTACACCGTTACCCTGTTACACCTCTACCCTGTTACACCTCTACCATGTTACACATCTACCCTGCTACACCGTTACCCTGTTACACCTCTACCCTGTTACACCTCTACCCTGATACACCTCTACCCTGTTACACCTCTACCATGTTACACCTCTACCCTGTTACACCTCTACCCTGTTACACCTCTACCCTGATACACCTCTACCCTGCTACATCGTTACCCTGTTACACCTCTACCCTGTTACACCTCTACCCTGTTACACCTCTACCCTGTTACACCTCTACCCTGTTACACCTCTACCCTGCTACACCTCTACCCTGTTACACCGTTACCCTGTTACACCTCTACCCTGTTACACCGTTACCCTGTTACACCTCTACCCTGTTACACCTCTACCCTGTTACACCTCTACCCTGATACACCTCTACCCTGTTACACCGTTACCCTGTTACACCTCTACCCTGTTACACCTCTACCCTGTTACACCTCTACCCTGTTACACCGTTACCCTGTTACACCTCTACCCTGTTACACCGTTACCCTGTTACACCTCTACCCTGTTACACCTCTACCCTGTTACACCTCTACCCTGCTACACCGTTACCCTGTTACACCGTTACCCTGTTACACCTCTACCCTGTTACACCTCTACCCTGTTACACCTCTACCCTGTTACACCTCTGCCCTGTTACACCTCTACCCTGTTACACCTCTACCCTGTTACACCTCTACCCTGTTACACCTCTACCCTGTTACACCTCTACCCTGTTACACCTCTACCCTGTTACACCTCTACCCTGTTACACCTCTACCCTGCTACACCGTTACCCTGTTACACCTCTACCCTGTTACACCGTTACCCTGTTACACCTCTACCCTGTTACACCTCTACCCTGTTACACCTCTACCCTGTTACACCTCTACCCTGTTACACGTTACCCTGTTACACCTCTACCCTGTTACACCGTTACCCTGTTACACCTCTACCCTGTTACACCGTTACCCTGTTACACCTCTACCCTGTTACACCGTTACCCTGTTACACCTCTACCCTGTTACACCTCTACCCTGTTACACCTCTACCCTGATACACCGTTACCCTGTTACACCTCTACCCTGTTACACCTCTACCCTGTTACACCTCTACCCTGTTACACCGTTACCCTGTTACACCGTTACCCTGTTACACCTCTACCCTGTTACACCTCTACCCTGTTACACCTCTACCCTGTTACACCTCTACCCTGTTACACATCTACCCTGTTACACATCTACCCTGTTACACCTCTACCATGTTACACCTCTACCATGTTACACCTCTACCCTGTTACACCGTTACCCTGTTACACCTCTACCCTGTTACACCTCTACCCTGATACACCTCTACCCTGTTACACCTCTACCCTGTTACACCTCTACCATGTTACACCTCTACCCTGTTACACCTCTACCATGTTACACCTCTACCCTGATACACCTCTACCCTGTTACACCTCTACCCTGATACACCTCTACCCTGCTACACCGTTACCCTGCTACACCTCTACCATGTTACACCTCTACCCTGTTACACCTCTAACCTGTTACACCGTTACCCTGTTACACCTCTACCCTGTTACACCTCTACCCTGTTACACCTCTACCCTGTTACACCTCTACCCTGTTACACCGTTACCCTGTTACACCGTTACCCTGTTACACCTCTACCCTGTTACACCTCTACCCTGTTACACCGTTACCCTGTTACACCTCTACCCTGTTACACCTCTACCCTGTTACACCTCTACCCTGTTACACCTCTACCCTGATACACCTCAACCCTGCTACACCGTTACCCTGCTACATCATTACCATATTACACCTCTACCCTGTTACACCTCTACCCTGTTACACCTCTACCCTGTTACACCGTTACCCTGTTACACCGTTACCCTGTTACACCTCTACCCTGATACACCTCTACCCTGTTACACCTCTACCCTGATACACCTCTACCCTGTTACACCTCTACCCTGTTACACCTCTACCCTGTTACACCGTTACCCTGTTACACCTCTACCCTGTTACATACACCTCTACCCTGCTACACCTCTACCCTGTTACATACACCTCTACCCTGTTACACCTCTACCCTGTTACACCTCTACCCTGATACACCTCTACCCTGTTACACCTCTACCCTGTTACACCTCTACCCTGATACACCTCTACCCTGTTACACCGTTACCCTGTTACACCGTTACCCTGTTACACCTCTACCCTGTTACACCTCTACCCTGATACACCTCTACCCTGATACACCTCTACCCTGATACACCTCTACCCTGATACACCTCTACCCTGTTACACCTCTACCCTAATACACCTCTACCCTGTTACACCTCTACCCTGCTACACCGTTACCCTGTTACACCTCTACCCTGTTACACCTCTACCCTGTTACACCGTTACCCTGTTACACCGCTACCCTGATACACCTCTACCCTGTTACACCTCTACCCTGCTACACCGTTACCCTGTTACACCTCTACCCTGTTACACCGTTACCCTGTTACACCTCTACCCTGTTACACCGTTACCCTGTTACACCGTTACCCTGTTACACCTCTACCCTGTTACACCTCTACCCTGATACACCTCTACCCTGATACACCTCTACCCTGTTACACCTCTACCCTGATACACCTCTACCCTGTTACACCTCTACCCTGCTACACCGTTACCCTGTTACACCTCTACCCTGTTACACTGTTACCCTGTTACACCGTTACCCTGCTACACCTCTACCCTGTTACACCTCTACCCTGATACACCGTTACCCTGTTACACCTCTACCCTGTTACACCTCTACCCTGATACACCTCTACCCTGTTACACCTCTACCCTGATACACCTCTACCCTGTTACACCGTTACCCTGCTACACCTCTACCCTGATACACCTATACCCTGATACACCTCTACCCTGATACACCTCTACCCTGATACACCTCAACCCTGTACACAGTTACCCTGCTAAACCGTTACCCTGTTACACCTCTACCCTGTTACACCTCTACCCTGTTACACCTCTACCCTGTTACACCTCTACCCTGTTACACCTCTACCCTGTTACACCTCTACCCTGTTACACCTCTACCCTGTTACACCTCTACCCTGTTACACCTCTACCCTGATACACCTCTACCCTGTTACACCTCTACCCTGTTACACCTCTACCCTGATACACCTCTACCCTGTTACACCTCTACCCTGTTACACCTCTACCCTGTTACACCTCTACCCTGTTACACCTCTACCCTGATACACCTCCACCCTGTTACACCTCTACCCTGCTACACCGTCACCCTGTTACACCTCTACCCTGTTACACCTCTACCCTGTTACACCTCTACCCTGATACACCTCTACCCTGATACACCTCAACCCTGTTACACCTCTACCCTGTTACACCTCTACCCTGTTACACCTCTACCCTGTTACACCTCTACCCTGTTACACCGTTACCCTGTTACACCGTTACCCTGATACACCTCTACCCTGTTACACCTCTACCCTGTTACACCTCTACCCTGTTACACCGTTACCCTGTTACACCTCTACCCTGATACACCTCAACCCTGTTACACCTCTACCCTGTTACACCTCTACCCTGTTACACCGTTACCCTGTTACACCGTTACCCTGCTACACCTCTACCCTGTTACACCTCTACCCTGTTACACCTCTACCCTGATACACCTCTACCCTGTTACACCTCTACCCTGTTACACCTCTACCCTGATACACCTCTACCCTGTTACACCGTTACCCTGCTACACCTCTACCCTGTTACACCTCTACCCTGATACACCTCTACCCTGTTACACCTCTACCCTGTTACACCTCTACCCTGTTACACCGTTACCCTGTTACACCTCTACCCTGTTACACCTCTACCCTGTTACACCTCTACCCTGATACACCGTTACCCTGCTACACCTCTACCCTGTTACACCTCTACCCTGATACACCGTTACCCTGTTACACCTCTACCCTGTTACACCTCTACCCTGTTACACCTCTACCCTGCTACACCTCTACCTTGATACACCTCTACCCTGTTACACCTCTACCCTGTTACACCTCTACCCTGATACACCTCTACCCTGTTACACCTCTACCCTGTTACACCTCTACCCTGATACACCTCTACCCTGTTACACCTCTACCCTGATACACCGTTACCCTGTTACACCGTTACCCTGCTACACCTCTACCCTGTTACACCTCTACCCTGATACACCTCTACCCTGTTACACCTCTACCCTGCTACACCGTTACCCTGCTACACCGTTACCCTGCTACACCGTTACCCTGTTACACCTCTACCCTGTTACACCGTTACCCTGCTACACCGTTTCCCTGCTACACCGTTACCCTGTTACACCTCTACCCTGTTACACCTCTACCCTGTTACACCTCTACCCTGATACACCTCTACCCTGCTACATCGTTACCCTGCTACACCGTTACCCTGCTACACCGTTACCCTGATACACCTCTACCCTGTTACACCTCTACCCTGCAACACCGTTACCCTGCTACACCGTTACCCTGCTAAACCGTTACCCTGCATATCATTCAATTCAATTTCACTGTAGGAACCCTACAGTCTCTCTGTATATTACTATAGAAAGACTGATTATTACATCTGACTACATTTAGACAGACCTACAGAACTAAGCACTTACATTGATGACTGTTAATGAGGATGTCACTATTAGCAGATAACTTGTGATCGTTAGTAGTGATGGATCGTAATGATGATCGTCAGTAGTGATGGATCGTAATGATGATCGTTAGTAGTGATGGATCGTGATGATACAGTATGTTAGTAAATTCTTACATGGCAATGTAAATGAAAGTATCATTAACCAAATAAGTCATACATAAAGGTATTTAAACAACAGAGAATGACTTTTACTTGTGAAATGACATTGAAAGTAAAATACTATGATCTTGGACCAGGACTTGTTTGAAGATAATACTTAATTGAGCATGAATCCATAGTGAATCTACATTGAAGTTCAGCAACTAAATCCATAGTGAATCTACATTGAAGTTCAGCAACTAAATCCATAGTGAATCTACATTGAAGTTCAGCAACTAAATCCATAGTGAATCTACATTGAAGTTCAGCAACTAAATCCATAGTGAATCTACATTGAAGTTCAGCAACTAAATCCATAGTGAATCTACATTGAAGATCAGCAACTAAACAAGGGAAATTATTATAAGCTTATATAAGCATTTATAGTGGTTTACACATTTCATTTTATCTAGCCAGGAAAGTCCATTTATTAACACTTGCCACTGTCTACATTAAATGTAATATAAAGTGTTACCAACAAAATATGACTCACCGAATCAACCTGTTTTCAGGTCAGTGATGCTCTCCTCGGGGATAGCAGAGAGAGAAGAGATCTCCTGGATCAGGTCAGTGATGCTCTCCTCGGGGATAGCAGAGAGAGAAGAGATCTCCTGGATCAGGTCATGAAGACTAGAGATCTGGAACAGGTAACAATCAGGAGGAGTGTTGGTTGAGGCTGACGAGAGATAAAAGTGTGAGTGAATTCTGCTTTTCTTCTGTTTTAATTTTCTCCTCCTGTGAGCAAGAATCAAATCAAAGAAAAATAGTGGGAGATGTGGTTGGCACAGCCAGGGCACTATGGTAGAGGAGCAGAGACCGTCCGGTGCCTGTGTTAACACCAGGCAGAGGTTAGGGTTGAGGGGAGGAGGGGAGGGTGTGTGGTGTGTGGTGTGTGGTGTGGCTAAAGGACATGCAGCTACTTTCTCTGACAGGCGATGGAGGATACACCCACTGCTTGGGTGTCAGTTCGGTACCACAACACCCTAAACTATCTAGATTCCTCAGGGTGACTAGATCAGTAACTGACAGTAAGGAGAATAGATTTAGATTAGATAAATAGATTTAGATTAGATAGAGGTTAGACCAAAAACCTCTCAGTGGAACTATGGAACCACAATGTTTTAAAAGCATTTTATTACCAACAGTAAAACTTCATGATTTCGCTGGTGTTGTAAAAAAATAAAAATCCCATGTTGAAGTTACAGCATCAACAAACATCATTGATACATTATGTCAGATATCTGGATGTATAGACCGCCACACTAGTAGCACAATGCTATTTTTGCATTATCTTCACAGTGCAGCGTTGATGATACACAGATCGGTCAATAATATTGTCAAAAGTGAGAATGTACAGGACAAAAGAACATGTGATCCAAACGTAACGTTACAGACAGACACTTGGTGATTCCCAATAAAACAGTTACTGAACTCAACCAATAAAACAGTTACTGAACTCAACCAATAAAACAGTCACTGAACTCAACCAATAAAACAGTTACTGAACTCAACCAATAAAACAGTTACTGAACTCAACCAATAAAACAGTCACTGAACTCAACCAATAAAACAGTCACTGAACTCAACCAATAAAACAGTCACTGAACTCAACCAATAAAACAGTCACTGAACTCAACCAATAAAACAGTCACTGAACTCAACCAATAAAACAGTTACTGAACTCAACCAATAAAACAGTTACTGAACTCAACCAATAAAACAGTCACTGAACTCAACCAATAAAACAGTTACTGAACTCAACCAATAAAACAGTTACTGAACTCAACCAATAAAACAGTTACTGAACTCAACCAATAAAACGGTTACTGAACTCAACCAATAAAACAATTCACAAAGTAAAGCTTTCATATTAAAACGGTACAACTCTAGCAGTTGAGTGGGGAGCAGCAAATGCAAATCATGACAAACTCCGTCATATGGCTTTTCCATAGTGAGAGTACAGAGAGGGATGAAACTGTACAGGTAATTTGTTAACCAAAGTGTACAGACGGACGACCGGACGATTTACTGACTATTCACTCTCCTTTGTTCATTTAGGGAGGGAGTGTGTGGGTGGGGGGGTTGGACTAAGATCACACTGTTCAGGAGCAAAAAAAAAAAAATATATATATATATATAATAGAATTATCGTAAAATTAACTCTGTCCATAAGGTGTAGATAGTAAGTATAAGCTGGAAGTAGAGGCCTGGGCATTGTTGTTCACTAATTTACCCCAAGTAGGGAAAGGATGGCGGGGTTGAAAAGTAATAAAGGGGAGTATATATATATAAAACATGGGGGATTGGAAGTGATGCAGACAATTACATTGATAGAAGATACAATCTATCTACAATATTAAGCTGATCCACATCTACATGTAACAATCACACGTATTTAGACAGAGAGCACATCTCTCGAAGCAGGTGTCTTTAGACAGAGAGCACATCTCTGGAAGCAGGTGTCTTTAGACAGAAAGCACATCTCTCGAAGCAGGTGTCTTTAGACAGAGAGCACATCTCTGGAAGCAGGTGTCTTTAGACAGAAAGCACATCTCTGGAAGCAGGTGTCTTTAGACAGAAAGCACATCTCTTGAAGCAGGTGTCTTTAGACAGAGAGCACATCTCTTGAAGCAGGTGTCTTTAGACAGAGAGCACATCTCTTGAAGCAGGTGTCTTTAGACAGAGAGCACATCTCTCAAAGCAGGTGTCTTTAGACAGAGAGCACATCTCTGGAAGCAGGTGTCTTTAGACAGAGAGCACATCTCTCAAAGCAGGTGTCTTTAGACAGAGAGCACATCTCTTGAAGCAGGTGTCTTTAGACAGAGAGCACATCTCTTGAAGCAGGTGTCTTTAGACAGAGAGCACATCTCTCAAAGCAGGTGTCTTTAGACAGAGAGCACATCTCTGGAAGCAGGTGTCTTTAGACAGAGAGCACATCTCTCAAAGCAGGTGTCTTTAGACAGAGAGCACATCTCTCAAAGCAGGTGTCTTTAGACAGAGAGCACATCTCTTGAAGCAGGTGTCTTTAGACAGAGAGCACATCTCTCAAAGCAGGTGTCTTTAGACAGAAAGCACATCTCTGGAAGCAGGTGTCTTTAGACAGAGAGCACATCTCTCAAAGCAGGTGTCTTTAGACAGAAAGCACATCTCTTGAAGCAGGTGTCTTTAGACAGAAAGCACATCTCTTGAAGCAAGTGTCTTTAGACAGAGAGCACATCTCTCAAAGCAGGTGTCTTTAGACAGAAAGCACATCTCTTGAAGCAGGTGTCTTTAGACAGAGAGCACAACTCTTTGATGAATGATAACCAGTATACAGATGTAGGATCTATTTTGTTGATTATAATTTTTCTGCACGGCAGGAAATGCAAACTTGTAGTGTATTCAAGGTTTAAAAACGCTTCTAAAGTTTGTAATTTACACTTTAACATTTCAGATTTGCCCTAAAATAAAATGAATCAACCCCTACAAAAAATACACATTAATTATAATCCACATAATAATTTACATGTCCTGTTGTTGCAGGATTATTTTCCTGCTGTAGCAAACTGCTTCAAATTAAGATCCTACATCTGTAGTTCTATAAATAGCTTACAAGCTAAAGTCATGAAAATGATTTGATGAATGACACTCAGTTTAGTTCTATAAATAGCAACTACACCAGCCATAGCTGCCTGCCTTTGCATGTTGTAGAGATATCAGCAGTGTTTCCTTTATAGCTTTTGAACAATGCCAGGCTGGCTGAGTGGCACACTATCCTGCAGGCCAAAATGGAGGATTAGTGGCACACTGTACTGCAGGCCAAAATGGAGGATTAGTGGCACACTGTACTGCAGGCCAAAATGGAGGATTAATGGCACACTGTACTGCAGGCCAAAATGGAGGATTAGTGGCACACTGTACTACAGGCCAAAATGGAGGATTAATGGCACACTGTACTGCAGGCCAAAATGGAGGATTAGTGGCACACTGTACTGTAGGCCAAAATGGAGGATTAATGGCACACTGTACTGTAGGCCAAAATGGAGGATTAATGGCACACTGTACTGTAGGCCAAAATGGAGGATTAGTGGCACACTGTACTGTAGGCCAAAATGGAGGATTAATGGCACACTGTACTGCAGGCCAAAATGGAGGATTAATGGCACACTGTACTGTAGGCCAAAATGGAGGATTAGTGGCACACTGTACTGCAGGCCAAAATGGAGGATTAATGGCACACTGTACTGCAGGCCAAAATGGAGGATTAGTGGCACACTGTACTGTAGGCCAAAATGGAGGATTAGTGGCACACTGTCCTGTAGGCCAAAATGGAGGATTAGTGGCACACTGTACTGTAGGCCAAAATGGAGGATTAATGGCACACTGTACTGCAGGCCAAAATGGAGGATTAATGGCACACTGTACTGTAGGCCAAAATGGAGGATTAGTGGCACACTGTACTGTAGGCCAAAATGGAGGATTAATGGCACACTGTACTGTAGGCCAAAATGGAGGATTAGTGGCACACTGTACTGTAGGCCAAAATGGAGGATTAATGGCACACTGTACTGCAGGCCAAAATGGAGGATTAATGGCACACTGTACTGTAGGCCAAAATGGAGGATTAGTGGCACACTGTCCTGTAGGCCAAAATGGAGGATTAGTGGCACACTGTACTGCAGGCCAAAATGGAGGATTAATGGCACACTGTACTGTAGGCCAAAATGGAGGATTAGTGGCACACTGTACTGTAGGCCAAAATGGAGGATTAGTGGCACACTGTACTGCAGGCCAAAATGGAGGATTAGTGGCACACTGTACTGTAGGCCAAAATGGAGGATTAGTGGCACACTGTACTGTAGGCCAAAATGGAGAATTAATGGCACACTGTACTGTAGGCCAAAATGGAGGATTAATGGCACACTGTACTGTAGGCCAAAATGGAGGATTAATGGCACACTGTACTGCAGGCCAAAATGGAGGATTAATGGCACACTGTACTGCAGGCCAAAATGGAGGATTAATGGCACACTGTACTGTAGGCCAAAATGGAGGATTAATGGCACACTGTACTGTAGGCCAAAATGGAGGATTAATGGCACACTGTACTGCAGGCCAAAATGGAGGATTAATGGCACACTGTACTGTAGGCCAAAATGGAGGATTAATGGCACACTGTACTGTAGGCCAAAATGGAGGATTAATGGCACACTGTACTGTAGGCCAAAATGGAGGATTAATGGCACACTGTACTGTAGGCCAAAATGGAGGATTAATGGCACACTGTACTGCAGGCCAAAATGGAGGATTAATGGCACACTGTACTGCAGGCCAAAATGGAGGATTAGTGGCACACTGTACTGCAGGCCAAAATGGAGGATTAATGGCACACTGTACTGCAGGCCAAAATGGAGGATTAATGGCACACTGTACTGCAGGCCAAAATGTGTGTTTTTTGGCCTGCAGGACAGTGTGCCACTTCCTGGGGTCCAGCAAAATTAAGGCAGTTATACGTTTTTTTTAAACAATACAATACATTTACAGCAGATGTCATAACATATTAAGTGTGTGCCCTCAGGCCCCTACTCTACTACCACATATTTACAACATAAAATCCATGTGTACGTGTGTATAGTGTGTATGTTATCATGTGTGTGTAGAGTGTGTGTCTGTGCCTATGTTTGTGTCTCTTCACAGTCCCCGCTGTTCCATAAGGTGTATTTTTATCTGTTTTTTAAATCTAATTTTACTGCTTGCATGAGTTACTTGATGTGGAATAGAGTTCCATGTAGTCATGGCTCTATGTAGTACTGTGCGCCTCCCATAGTCTGTTCTGGACTTGGGGACTGTGAAGAGACCTCTGGTGGCATGTCTTGTGGGGTATGCATGGGTGTCTGAGCTGTGTGCCAGTAGTTCAAACAGACAGCTCGGTTCATTCAACATGTCAATACCTCTCACAAATACAAGTAGTGATGAAGTTAATCTCTACTCTACTTTGAGCCAGGAGAGATTGACATGCATATTATCAATGTTTGTTCTCTGTGTACATCCAAGGGCCAGCCGTGCTGCCCTGTTCTGAGCCATTTGCAATTTTCCTGAGTCCCTCTTTGTGGCACCTGTAGGACCTGCCTTGTTGATAGTGTTGTTAAGAAGGCAGAGCAGCACTTTATTATGGACAGACTTTCTCCCCATCTTAGCTACTGTTGTATCAATATGTTTTGACCATGATAGTTTACAATCCAGGGTTACTCCAAGCAGTTTAGTCACCTCAACTTGCTCAATTTCCACATTATTTATTACAAGATTTAGTTGAGGTTTAGGGTTTAGTGAATGATTTGTCCCAAATACAATGCTTTTAGTTTTTGAAATATTTAGGACTAATTTATTCCTTGCCACCCATTCTGAAACTAACTGCAGCTCTTTGTTAAGTGTTGCAGTCATTTCAGTTGCTGTAGTAGCTGACGGGTATAACCTTGCCTGATAACCAGGTGGCGAATCGCATCTCTGCATGTCTGGCAGACATATCAGTGTGGATGTTGGATCACCACCTCAAGCTGAACCTCGGCAAGACGGAGCTGCTCTTCCTCCCGGGGAAGGACTGCCCACTCCATGATCTCGCCATCACGGTTGACAACTCCATTGTGTCCTCCTCCCAGTGTGCAAAGAACCTTGGCGTGACCCTGGACAACACCCTGTCGTTCTCCGCTAACATCAAAGCGGTGACCCGATCCTGCAGGTTCATGCTCTACAACATTCGCAGAGTACGACCCTGCCTTACACAGAAAACGGCACAGGTCCTAATCCAGGCACTTGTCATCTCCCGTCTGGATTACTGCAACTCGCTGTTGGCTGGGCTCCCTGCCTGTGCCATCAAACCCCTACAACTTATCCAGAACGCTGCAGCCCGTCTGGTGTTTGACCTTCCCAAGTTCTCTCATGTCACCCTGCTCCTCCGCACACTCCACTGGCTTCCAGTTGAGGCTCGCATCTACTACAAGACCATGGTGCTTGCCTACGGAGCTGTGAGGGGAACGACACCTCCTTACCTTCAGGCTCTGATCAGACCCTACACCCAAACGAGGGCACTACGTTCATCCACCTCTGGCCTGCTAGCTCCCCTACCTTTACGGAAGCACAGTTCCCGCTCAGCCCAGTCAAAGCTATTTGCTGCTCTGGCACCCCAATGGTGGAACAAGTTCCCCCATGACGCCAGGACAGTGGAGTCACTGACCACCTTCCAGAGACACTTGAAACCCTACTTTAAGGAATACCTGGAATAGTATAAAGTAATCCTTCTACTCCCCCACCCCCCCATAAAAAAAAGTATTTAAAAAATGGTTGTCCCACTGGCTATCATAAGTTGAATGCACCAATTTGTAAGTCGCTCTGGATAAGAGCCCCTGCTACATGATGTAAACGTAAATGTGTTGAGTCAACCGCATACATAGACACACTAGCTTTACTCAAAGCCAGTGGCATGTCGTTAGTAAAGATTTTAAAAAGTAAGGGGCCTAGGCAGCTGCCCTGGGGAATTCCTGATTCTACCTGGATTTTGTTGGAGGATGAGTGAGACTAGTTCAAGGCCTCCATGTTCTACTGACAGAGACAGACAGGGACAGAGACAGGGACAGAGACAGAGACATAGACAGGGACAGAGACAGAGACAGGGCAGGTAGGTAGACAGACAGGGATAGAGACAGACAGAAACAGAGACAGACCGAGACAGAGACGGGGACAGAGAGACAGGGTAGGTAGGGCAGGGAGAAAGACAGACAGAGACAGGACAGAGCAGGCAGAGAGAGAGAGAGACAGAGAAAGAGACAGCGACAGACAGACACAGAGACAGACAAATACAGACAGACAGAAACAGACAGACAGAGATGGAGACAGAGATAGAGCAGGCAGAGAGAGACAGACAGACAGAGACAGACAGAGCAGGCAGGGCAGGGAGAAAGCTTGAGTAAGAGAGGTGGTTGAGTGAAGCCAAACTCATGCGACGAGTAACCTTGCCTGTGACTTGAAGACTGAGCAAATCCCTACAGTAGCGGTTCCCAAACTAGGGGTTACGACCCTATGTTGGGTCACCTGATATGAAAATGGGGTCACGGGAGAATTTCCTAAATCGTGATGAAAAAAGGGGGACATGTCCACAGAAATAAACAAAAACCCTCCCCAGTGAAAGTTGTGCCCCGGGCAGAGACCATGATATTACCGGCCGCAACTGATATGGTGAAAACAATGTGCGGGAAGGCAGAGGCACAGAAACTCGCATCAATACCTTTGTCAGATAACACTGCTAAACAAATCATTTATGCTATTGCTAGCAATCAAGAGGAAACTGACTGAACAACTCAAAAACTCCCCAGTTTATGCTCTCCAAATGGGCGTTAGCTGTGAGGGCCGAGATGCCCGTGCATTGACTTTTTGTTCGCTATACATGTCGGGGGATATTATTCACAAGGACATATTGTTCTGTCTTACGATTCCCGAGCATGAAACGGCACAGGGGATGCTATTCACAAGGACATATTGTTCTGTCTTACGATTCCCGAGCATGAAACGGCACAGGGGATGCTATACACAAGGACATATTGTTCTGTCTTACGATTCCCGAGCATGAAACGGCACAGGGGATGCTATTCACAAGGACATATTGTTCTGTCTTACGATTCCCGAGCATGAAATGGCACAGGGGATGCTATTCACAAGGACATATTGTTCTGTCTTACGATTCCCGAGCATGAAACGGCACAGGGGATGCTATTCACAAGGACATATTGTTCTGTCTTACGATTCCCGAGCATGAAACGGCACAGGGGATGCTATTCACAAGGACATATTGTTCTGTCTTACGATTCCCGAGCATGAAACGGCACAGGGGATGCTATTCACAAGGACATATTGTTCTGTCTTACGATTCCCGAGCATGAAACGGCACAGGGGATGCTATTCACAAGGACATATTGTTCTGTCGTACGATTCCCGAGCATGAAACGGCACAGGGGATGCTATTCACAAGGACATATTGTTCTGTCTTACGATTCCCGAGCATGAAACGGCACAGGGGATGCTATTCACAAGGACATATTGTTCTGTCTTACGATTCCCGAGCATGAAACGGCACAGGGGATGCTATTCACAAGGACATATTGTTCTGTCTTACGATTCCCGAGCATGAAACGGCACAGGGGATGCTATTCACAAGGACATATTGTTCTGTCTTATGATTCCCGAGCATGAAACGCCACAGGGGATGTTCAGTGTGCTGCGTGGCTATATTGACGAAAAACAGATTCCATGGGATCGAATGGTGGGCTTTTGCACAGATGGGGCTCCATCTATGGCGGGACGGCGGGCAGGCCTCTGCTCCATCTATGGTGGGACGGCGGGCAGGCCTCTGCTCCATCTATGGTGGGACGGCGGGCAGGCCTCTGCTCCATCTATGGCGGGACGGCGGGCAGGCCTCTGCTCCATCTATGGCGGGACGGCAGGCAGGCCTCTGCTCCATCTATGGTGGGACGGCGGGCAGGCCTCTGCTCCATCTATGGCGGGACGGCGGGCAGGCCTCTGCTCCATCTATGGCGGGACGGCGGGCAGGCCTCTGCACTCTAGTTATAAATGTGTCTCCCTCGGCCATATGGAGGCATTGTATGACACACCGAGAGCAACTGGCGGCAGAAGAGCTGAGTACAGAACTCAAGAGATGTACTGCAGCAGGTAACTTCGATTGTAACCTACTCCTCTCCCCTGTAACTATTCCCCAGGTCGTTGCTGTAAATGAGAATGTGTTCTCGGTCAACTTACCTGGTAAAATAAGGGTTAAATTAAATAAAATATAAAAACATCAAACCACATCCACACGCCTGTTTTCAAAACTATGTGGAGATGTGGGATCAGAGCATGACAATGTTCTATTTCACACCGAGGCTTGGTGGTTATCATTAAGAGAGGAACTGTTGTCATTCACAATAGATGCAACAAAAAAACAGACTTGGTTGACTTTCTGTGCAATGAAAAGAAAATGTGTCTCCTTGACTATGTAACAGACATATTTGTGAAACTGAACGAACTGAACGCAAGCATGCAGGGGAAATACAAAAACATTATACAGACGAGTGACCAAGTCAGTGGATTCAGAGGAAATCATTCTTATAGGAGAGAGAGTCTTTCAAAAGCGAAATGCATATGTGGGAACTCCTTCGAGACTTTTGGAAAAGCATTCCAGGTGAAGCTGGTTGAGATAATGCCAAGAGTGTGCAAAGCTGTGATCAATGCAAAGGATTGCTATTTGAAGAATCTCAAATATAAAACATATTTTGATTTGTTTAACACTTTTTTTGGTTACTACATGATTCCATATGAGTTATTTCATAGTTTTAATCCATTTGACTGTGATCCTGGCTCAGTTGACATGACGGTAAGTGAAATCGAACAACTGATCGAGCTGTTAAGTGACTGAATGCATTCAACAGGTCACTACGGAGGAGTTTTGGTTCCTGACTCAAAGGGCATACCCTGCCTTCTAAAGGGAATACCCTGCCTTCTAAAGGGAATACCCTGCCTTCTAAAGGGAATACCCTGCCTTCTAAAGGGAATACCCTGCCTTCTAAAGGGAATACCCTGCCTTCTAAATGGAATACCCTGCCTTCTAAAGGGAATACCCTGCCTTCTAAAGGGAATACCCTGCCTTCTAAAGGGAATACCCTGCCTTCTAAAGGGAATACCCTGCCTTCTAAAGGGAATACCCTGCCTTCTAAAGGGAATACCCTGCCTTCTAAAGGGAATACCCTGCCTTCTAAAGGGAATACCCTGCCTTCTAAAGGGAATACCCTGCCTTCTAAAGGGAATACCCTGCCTTCTAAAGGGAATACCCTGCCTTCTGAAGGGAATACCCTGCCTTCTAAAGGGAATACCCTGCCTTCTAAAGGGAATACCCTGCCTTCTAAAGGGAATACCCTGCCTTCTAAAGGGAATACCCTGCCTTCTAAAGGGAATACCCTGCCTTCTAAAGGGAATACCCTGCCTTCTAAAGGGAATACCCTGCCTTCTAAAGGGAATACCCTGCCTTCTAAAGGGAATACCCTGCCTTCTAAAGGGAATACCCTGCCTTCTAAAGGGAATACCCTGCCTTCTAAAGGGAATACCCTGCCTTCTAAAGGGAATACCCTGCCTTCTAAAGGGAATACCCTGCCTTCTAAAGGGAATACCCTGCCTTCTAAAGGGAATACTCTGCCTTCTAAAGGGAATACCCTGCCTTCTAAAGGGAATACCCTGCCTTCTAAGGGAATACCCTGCCTTCTAAAGGGAATACCCTGCCTTCTAAAGGGAATACCCTGCGTTCTAAAGGGAATACCCTGCGTTCTAAAGGGAATACCCTGCCTTCTAAAGGGAATACCCTGCCTTCTAAAGGGAATACCCTGCCTTCTAAAGGGAATACCCTGCCTTCTAAAGGGAATACCCTGCCTTCTAAAGGGAATACCCTGCCTTCTAAAGGGAATACCCTGCCTTCTAAAGGGAATACCCTGCCTTCTAAAGGGAATACCCTGCCTTCTAAAGGGAATACCCTGCCTTCTAAAGGGAATACCCTGCCTTCTAAAGGGAATACCCTGCCTTCTAAAGGGAATACCCTGCCTTCTAAAGGGAATACCCTGCGTTCTAAAGGGAATACCCTGCCTTCTAAAGGGAATACCCTGCCTTCTAAAGGGAATACCCTGCCTTCTAAAGGGAATACCCTGCGTTCTAAAGGGAATACCCTGCCTTCTAAAGGGAATACCCTGCCTTCTAAAGGGAATACCCTGCCTTCTAAAGGGAATACCCTGCCTTCTAAAGGGAATACCCTGCCTTCTAAAGGGAATACCCTGCCTTCTAAAGGGAATACCCTGCCTTCTAAAGGGAATACCCTGCCTTCTAAAGGGAATACCCTGCCTTCTAAAGGGAATACCCTGCCTTCTAAAGGGAATACCCTACCTTCTAACTCTGAGCATTAATGCCACGTTCAAAACAACTGAACTCGAAACTGGAAACTCTGAAATCTCTGACTTCTGACTTCAGTGCGTTCGAGACAACAACAAAAAAATAAAAATAAAAACTCAGACTGAGAAAAATCGTTTTGAACAGTCCTCCAACTCAGAATTCCAACTTGGGAACTCGGGCCTCTTTCTAAAGCTCCGGCTATCCGACCTGAAGATCACTGACGTCATGATTTGACCTCTGATTTTTCAGAGTTCCCAGTTGTCTTGATAGCACCATCAGTGCTCTCGTCTGCATTAAAACCAGCAGAGACAGCAGAGATGAGGTGTGCACTGTGGACCACGCCTCCTGACTTTGAGAAGCTCAGACGCAACATGCATCAAGCACACCCATCTCATTAGTGATGGTGAGATAAGATACAATTGAAGTCGGAAGTTTACATACACCTTAGCCAAATACATTTAAACTCAGTTTTTCACAATTCCTGACATTTAATCCTAGTAAAAATTCCCTTTCTTAGGTCAGTTAGGATCACCATTTGATGCATGATGCTGCCACCCCCGTGCTTCACGGTTGGGATGGTGTTCTTCGGCTTGCAAGCTCACCCCTTTTTCCTCCAAACATAACGATGGTCATTATGGCCAAACAGTTCTATTTTTGTTTCATCAGACCAGAAGACATTTCTTCAAAAAGTACGATCTTTGTCCCCATGTGCAGTTGCAAACCGTAGTCTGGCTTTTTTATGGCGGTTTTGGAGCAGTGGCTTCTTCCTTGCTGAGCAGCCTTTCAGGTTATGTCGATATAGGACTCGTTTTACTGTGGATGTAGATACTTTTGTACCTGTTTCCTCCAGCATCTTCACAAGGTCCTTTGCTGTTGTTCTGGGATTGATTTGCACTTTTCGCACCAAAGTACGTTCATCTCTAGGAGACAGAACGCGTCTCCTTCCTGAGTGGTATGACGGCTGCGTGGTCCCATGGTGTTTATACTTGTGTACCACTGTTTTTTTTTGTTTTTTATCTTTTTTCTTTT
Organism: Coregonus clupeaformis; assembly: GCF_020615455.1. Lineage (NCBI taxonomy): Eukaryota > Metazoa > Chordata > Actinopteri > Salmoniformes > Salmonidae > Coregonus > Coregonus clupeaformis. Next base: position 41,955,625 of record NC_059221.1, read on the forward strand.
TTTTTTTTTTTTGGGGGGTAGATCAGCTTAATATTGCAGATAGATTGTAACTTCCATCAATGTAATTGTCTGCATCACTTCCAATCCCCCATGTTTTATATATATATATATATATATATATATATATATATATATATACTCCCCCTTTATTACTTTTCAACCCCGCCATCCTTTCCCTACTTGGGATAAATTAGTGAACAACAATGCCCAGGCCTCTACTTCCAGCTTATACGTACTACTGTTTGTACTATTGTTTGTACAGATGAACGTGGTACCTTCAGGTGTTTGGAAATTGCTCCCAAGGATGAACCAGACTTGTGGAGGTCTACAATTTTTTTTCTGAGGTCTTGGCTGATTATTATGCGTGTGCTTTTAATTGATGGCGACTTTGTGTGAAGTGAATACACTAGGCTAAAGGCTTCAATGCAACCTGTTTAGATAATGAGCTACAGTATTTTATTTTTTTCCCAGTCTGCTGCTGCACATGTGTATTTTGTGGAATTGCATTAGTGCGATATTGGGGGGGAAATGTTGTAATTTCCCAGGTCTTGTCATTTGATTTTTTTCGGGAAATGTGAAGAGTGGTCCCAGGACAGTCCCGGTGTTAATCCCTACTCGGTGTAACATACTATGGGGACATACAATCACACCTAGCCGGCTCAGAGGGTCCCGGGACAGTCCCGGTGTTAATCCCTACTCGGTGTAACATACTATGGGGACATACAATCACACCTAGCCGGCTCAGAGGGTCGCAGGACAGTCCCGGTGTTAATCCCTACTCGGTGTAACATACTATGGGGACATACAATCACACCTAGCCGGCTCAGAGGGTCGCAGGACAGTCCCGGTGTTAATCCCTACTCGGTGTAACATACTATGGGGACATACAATCACACCTAGCCGGCTCAGAGGGTAGCAGGACAGTCCCGGTGTTAATCCCTACTCGGTGTAACATACTATGGGGACATACAATCACACCTAGCCGGCTCAGAGGGTCGCAGGACAGTCCCGGTGTTAATCCCTACTCGGTGTAACATACTATGGGGACATACAATCACACCTATCCGGCTCAGAGGGTCGCAGGACAGTCCCGGTGTTAATCCCTACTCGGTGTAACATACTATGGGGACATACAATCACACCTATCCGGCTCAGAGGGTCGCAGGACAGTCCCGGTGTTAATCCCTACTCGGTGTAACATACTATGGGGACATACAATCACACCTATCCGGCTCAGAGGGTCGCAGGACAGTCCCGGTGTTAATCCCTACTCGGTGTAACATACTATGGGGACATACAATCACACCTATCCGGCTCAGAGGGTCGCAGGACAGTCCCGGTGTTAATCCCTACTCGGTGTAACATACTATGGGGACATACAATCACACCTAGCCGGCTCAGAGGGTCGCAGGACAGTCCCGGTGTTAATCCCTACTCGGTGTAACATACTATGGGGACATACAATCACACCTAGCCGGCTCAGAGGGTCGCAGGACAGTCCCGGTGTTAATCCCTACTCGGTGTAACATACTATGGGGACATACAATCACACCTATCCGGCTCAGAGGGTCGCAGGACAGTCCCGGTGTTAATCCCTACTCGGTGTAACATACTATGGGGACATACAATCACACCTATCCGGCTCAGAGGGTAGCAGGACAGTCCCGGTGTTAATCCCTACTCGGTGTAACATACTATGGGGACATACAATCACACCTATCCGGCTCAGAGGGTCGCAGGACAGTCCCGGTGTTAATCCCTACTCGGTGTAACATACTATGGGGACATACAATCACACCTAGCCGGCTCAGAGGGTCCCGGGACAGTCCCGGTGTTAATCCCTACTCGGTGTAACATACTATGGGGACATACAATCACACCTATCCGGCTCAGAGGGTCGCAGGACAGTCCCGGTGTTAATCCCTACTCGGTGTAACATACTATGGGGACATACAATCACACCTAGCCGGCTCAGAGGGTCGCAGGACAGTCCCGGTGTTAATCCCTACTCGGTGTAACATACTATGGGGACATACAATCACACCTATCCGGCTCAGAGGGTCGCAGGACAGTCCCGGTGTTAATCCCTACTCGGTGTAACATACTATGGGGACATACAATCACACCTAGCCGGCTCAGAGGGTCGCAGGACAGTCCCGGTGTTAATCCCTACTCGGTGTAACATACTATGGGGACATACAATCACACCTATCCGGCTCAGAGGGTCGCAGGACAGTCCCGGTGTTAATCCCTACTCGGTGTAACATACTATGGGGACATACAATCACACCTAGCCGGCTCAGAGGGTCGCAGGACAGTCCCGGTGTTAATCCCTACTCGGTGTAACATACTATGGGGACATACAATCACACCTAGCCGGCTCAGAGGGTCGCAGGACAGTCCCGGTGTTAATCCCTACTCGGTGTAACATACTATGGGGACATACAATCACACCTATCCGGCTCAGAGGGTAGCAGGACAGTCCCGGTGTTAATCCCTACTCGGTGTAACATACTATGGGGACATACAATCACACCTATCCGGCTCAGAGGGTAGCAGGACAGTCCCGGTGTTAATCCCTACTCGGTGTAACATACTATGGGGACATACAATCACACCTATCCGGCTCAGAGGGTCGCAGGACAGTCCCGGTGTTAATCCCTACTCGGTGTAACATACTATGGGGACATACAATCACACCTAGCCGGCTCAGAGGGTCGCAGGACAGTCCCGGTGTTAATCCCTACTCGGTGTAACATACTATGGGGACATACAATCACACCTAGCCGGCTCAGAGGGTCCCGGGACAGTCCCGGTGTTAATCCCTACTCGGTGTAACATACTATGGGGACATACAATCACACCTAGCCGGCTTAGAGGGTCGCAGGACAGTCCCGGTGTTAATCCCTACTCGGTGTAACATACTATGGGGACATACAATCACACCTAGCCGGCTCAGAGGGTAGCAGGACAGTCCCGGTGTTAATCCCTACTCGGTGTAACATACTATGGGGACATACAATCACACCTAGCCGGCTCAGAGGGTCGCAGGACAGTCCCGGTGTTAATCCCTACTCGGTGTAACATACTATGGGGACATACAATCACACCTATCCGGCTCAGAGGGTAGCAGGACAGTCCCGGTGTTAATCCCTACTCGGTGTAACATACTATGGGGACATACAATCACACCTAGCCGGCTCAGAGGGTAGCAGGACAGTCCCGGTGTTAATCCCTACTCGGTGTAACATACTATGGGGACATACAATCACACCTAGTCGGCTCAGAGGGTCGCAGGACAGTCCCGGTGTTAATCCCTACTCGGTGTAACATACTATGGGGACATACAATCACACCTATCCGGCTCAGAGGGTCGCAGGACAGTCCCGGTGTTAATCCCTACTCGGTGTAACATACTATGGGGACATACAATCACACCTATCCGGCTCAGAGGGTCGCAGGACAGTCCCGGTGTTAATCCCTACTCGGTGTAACATACTATGGGGACATACAATCACACCTAGCCGGCTCAGAGGGTCGCAGGACAGTCCCGGTGTTAATCCCTACTCGGTGTAACATACTATGGGGACATACAATCACACCTATCCGGCTCAGAGGGTCGCAGGACAGTCCCGGTGTTAATCCCTACTCGGTGTAACATACTATGGGGACATACAATCACACCTATCCGGCTCAGATGGTCGCAGGACAGTCCCGGTGTTAATCCCTACTCGGTGTAACATACTATGGGGACATACAATCACACCTATCCGGCTCAGAGGGTCGCAGGACAGTCCCGGTGTTAATCCCTACTCGGTGTAACATACTATGGGGACATACAATCACACCTATCCGGCTCAGAGGGTAGCAGACTAGGAGGCACGTGGCAGCTCAAGCACACACAGGTTCCACCAGCTCCAAACAGGGCTTACAGAAGACACCTTTTTCCCAAACACTTACCAGAGAAGCCTGAACCGTCAGAGACCCATATAGGGAACCAGAACCTGCTGCAACTTGGCTATGCGCACTGACACGCTGCCACTGCAGCCCAAATCCATAGACCCCACGGTTCCAAGAACAACACTTACCTTGCGAGCCTGAAATGTCAGAACTCATACAAGGAACCGCAAGTCCAAAACAACAGAACACCTGTCGTGACTTGGTAAAGCGCACACGAGCACTGCATAGCATCGACCAGAGTCGATGAACCACGGCAGCCCCATGGCTCAGACCCACAGGGAACTGTGGACATAATGTATATATTTATATTCTTGTTTCTGACATTGCTCATTCTAATATTTCATCATAAAAATAAAAATAAATCAGGATTATGTGTGTATTGTTTTTAAAAAAAAATTTTTGGGGTATTACTGCACTGTTGGAGCTAGAAACACAAGCGTTTCGCTGCACCTGCGATAACATCTGCAAATCTGAGTACGCGACCAATAAACGTTGATTTGATTTTGGTAACCCGTACAAAATGCTGCCATGACGTACAAAACCTGTACAAAACATCGACCATGGCGGACCAAGTCCATAGGCCCTACCGGTTCCAAAAAGTCTCTCACCGAGACCTGAGGAGCCTGGAATGCCAGAATTCACACAAGGAACCGTAAGTCCAAAACAATAGGGCAGCTGCTGTGATAATGGACATTCGTGTGCCGTCTCATCGACAAAACAGCAGCCCAAGGCTCAAACCCACAGGGAAACTGCGGTAACCCGAATAAATGCAACCCTTGTCCTTTGCTGTCATATGCCAGGGAGATAGCCTCCACAATCCAATGAGAAAGACGTTGCTTAGAAGCGCCCTACCCCAAGCTGGATTAGCAAAACAGACAAAAAGCTCCTATACATATATGTGCGTAAAGCACCGGACACAGATCTCCTCCACTGTTCACTGGAACACCTAGACCTCCTCCACTGTTCACTGGAACACCTAGACCTCCTCCACTGTTCACTGGAACACCTAGACCTCCTCCACTGTTCACTGGAACACCTAGACCTCCTCCACTGTTCACTGGAACACCTAGACCTCCTCCACTGTTCACTGGAACACCTAGACCTCCTCCACTGTTCACTGGAACACCTAGACCTCCTCCACTGTTCACGGGAACACCTAGACCTCCTCCACTGTTCACTGGAACACCTAGACCTCCTCCACTGTTCACGGGAACACCTAGACCTCCTCCACTGTTCACTGGAACACCTAGACCTCCTCCACTGTTCACTGGAACACCTAGACCTCCTCCACTGTTCACTGGAACACCTAGACCTCCTCCACTGTTCACTGGAACACCTAGACCTCCTCCTGGAAGCAAACGTAGGAGGTGAGAAAGGGAACAGCTCGAAAGCCAGGAGCATGTAAGACCTTAAACCCAGGAGCATGTAAGACCGTAAAGCCAGGAGCATGTAAGACCTTAAACCCAGGAGCATGTAAGACTGTAAAGCCAGGAGCATGTAAGACCGTAAAGCCAGGAGCATGTAAGACCGTAAAGCCAGGAGCATGTAAGACCTTAAAGCCAGGAGCATGTAAGACCTTAAAGCCAGGAGCATGTAAGACCTTAAAGCCAGGAGCATGTAAGACCTTAAAGCCAGGAGCATGTAAGACCTTAAAGCCAGGAGCATGTAAGACAGAAGCCAGGAGCATGTCAGACAGAAGCCAGGAGCATGTCAGACAGAAGCCAGGAGCATGTAAGACCATAAGCCAGGAGCATGTAAGACCATAAGCCAGGAGCATGTCAGACAGAAGCCAGGAGCATGTAAGACCATAAGCCAGGAGCATGTCAGACAGAAGCCAGGAGCATGTAAGACCATAAGCCAGGAGCATGTAAGACCATAAGCCAGGAGCATGTCAGACAGAAGCCAGGCGCATGTAAGACCATAAGCCAGGAGCATGTCAGACAGAAGCCAGGAGCATGTAAGACCATAAGCCAGGAGCATGTAAGACCATAAGCCAGGAGCATGTCAGACAGAAGCCAGGAGCATGTAAGACCATAAGCCAGGAGCATGTCAGACAGAAGCATGTAAGACCATAAGCCAGGAGCATGTAAGACCATAAGCCAGGAGCATGTCAGACAGAAGCCAGGAGCATGTAAGACCATAAGCCAGGAGCATGTAAGACCATAAGCCAGGAGCATGTCAGACAGAAGCCAGGAGCATGTAAGACTATAAGCCAGGAGCATGTAAGACCATAAGCCAGGAGCATGTAAGACCATAAGCCAGGAGCATGTAAGACCATAAGCCAGGAGCATGTCAGACAGAAGACAGGAGCATGTAAGACCATAAGCCAGGAGCATGTCAGACAGAAGCCAGGAGCATGTAAGACCATAAGCCAGGAGCATGTAAGACCATAAGCCAGGAGCATGTCAGACAGAAGCCAGGAGCATGTCAGACAGAAGCATTACCTTGGGAGCAAAAGCCGCATTAGGACATAACATCACTTTGGAGTCGCCAGGCGCGAACTCCAAACAGGAAGGGTGGACTGATAGCACGTGGAGATCCCCAATGCGCTTGGTCGTCGCCAAGGCCATGAGCAGGGCAGTCTTTGTAGGAAAGGGTCTTCAGGTCCACAGACTCCAATGGTTCAAACGGAGGCTCACACAGTGCACCCAGGACCAAAGCCAGGTTCCAGGTTGGTGCCATACGTTTAGACACTGGTCTGAGCCATACGGTTAGACACTGGTCTGAGCCATACGGTTAGACACTGGTCTGAGCCATACGGTTAGACACTGGTCTGAGCCATACGTTTAGACACTGGTCTGAGCCATACGGTTAGACACTGGTCTGAGCCATACGGTTAGACACTGGTCTGAGCCATACGTTTAGACACTGGTCTGAGCCATACGGTTAGACACTGGTCTGAGCCATACGGTTAGACACTGGTTTGAGCCATACGTTTAGACACTGGTCTGAGCCATACGTTTAGACACTGGTCTGAGCCGACGCACGCCTTTCAGGAACCGCACCACCAGAGGAAGATACCCCGGGGTAGAGACGTCAATCCCTACATGACACACCGAGATGGCTGCCATATAAACCTTCCATGTGGAAAAAGAAAGGCCCTGCAATAACACAGTAAATGTCCACCAAAGAGCTCTGAAAAATAATAATCTCCTTTAACCTGACACCGACCCTCGAATGTGCTCCACTTATATGTATAAAACCCTCACGTAGAGGGTGCACACGCCGATGGTACAGTCGTAATCACGTTCGAGGGTAAACCCCTAGCCATCAAATTTAACCTTTCAGGGGCCAAACCCACTATCCCATATCTGCGGTCGTGGGTCCCAAATTCTCCCAATTTGGCACAATAGATCCCAAAGACAGTGAACCCCCCATGGGTCCCCGCCGAACAGGTGGATGATCTCCAGGAACCAGGATTATCTGGGCCAATGGGGAGCCACCAAAATCAACAACAGACCCTCCTGACGGACTCTCTCCACGGTGGCCGGAATCAGGTCCAACGGAGGAACGCATAGAGCAGGGTTCAAGGCCACTGCTATACCAAAGCATCCGTTCCCAACAGAGCGCCCAGATCCCTCATTGAGAAGAACAGACGACAATGCGCGTTTTCTCACGATGTGTTATATCTATGTTGGTCCTGCCGAACCGGTCCCATATCTGGGCCACCACCGAGGGGTGCAGTTTCCACTCTGTAGAGATAAGACCCCCCGGAAGGTTGATCCGCACCCACGTTCAGAGATCTGGGAAGATACATTGCCCTGAGCGACAAGAAATGTGCACTACTCCATATGAGCAGATAACGGGCCAGGTTTTAGGAGACAGAGAGACCATCCCTGCCTGTTCATGTAGCCACCACCGTCCTGTTGTCGGCAATCACCAAGCGCTAAAACAGACGCATCAACGGAAGTCCCAGAGGCACCTCAGCTATCATAGAGGCCATCAGACCCAATAACAGCACAAGAGAAAAGGCACCAAGTGCTCCAGCGGAAACTGTGCCAGACAGAGACAGAATTCGACCCTCCTCTGTTGGGACAAAAACGCATGATTCAGAACCAAGTCCAAATCGAGACCCAGAAACTGAATACACTGAGCTGGAGTCAAACAACTTTTCTTGTGATTCACTATGAACCCCATAGATTCACTATGAACCCCAGAAACGGAATATGGGAAACCAGCGTAGCAATGTGTAGCTCTACCTGTTCCCTGGACTCCGCTATGACCAGCCAATCGTCCAGATAGGCAAATACTCGGATCCCCTAGCAACACATCATGTATAGCACATGAAAATATGCGTCCTTCAGATCTATGGACGTGAACCAATCACTGGGACGCACTGACTGCAATATCCGGCAAAGCGTTCCATCGCTCTTGGGAACTAAAATGTACCAGCTGTATTTCAGACACGGGGACCACCCGAACAGCCTGCATTTGAAGGAGAGAGGAAATCACCTCTCTCAAGATAGACGCTAGGACCTTGGGGACCATTGATGTAATGACGCCACGAAAAGTAGGAGGACACACAGCAAACTGCAGACCGTACCACCTCGTCACCGTCCTCATCCCCCATGGTGAAACTGCACATGCCCGCTACTGGACGGACGCTGCCAGTCTCCCTACATTATCTCCTGAAGGGGCAGAGTGCCACCCTGAGGACTGGATACGTTATCTCCTGAAGGGGCAGAGCGCCACCCTGAGGACTGGATACGTTATCTCCTTAAGGAGCAGAGCGCCGCCCTGAGGACTGGATACGTTATCTCCTGAAGGGGCAGAGCGCCGCCCTGAGGACTGGATACGTTATCTCCTGAAGGGGCAGAGCGCCGCCCTGAGGACAGGATACGTTATCTCCTGAAGGGGCAGAGCGCCGCCCTGAGGACTGGATCCGTTATCTCCTGAAGGGGCAGAGCGCCGCCCTGAGGACTGGATCCGTTATCTCCTGAAGGGGCAGAGGGCTGCCCTGAGGACTGGATACGTTATCTCCTGAAGGGTCAGAGCGCCGCCCTGAGGACTGGGTACGTTATCTCCTGAAGCGCAGAGCGCCGCCCTGAGGACTGGATACGTTATCTCCTGAAGGGGCAGAGCGCCGCCCTGAGGACTGGATACGTTATCTCCTGAAGGGGCAGAGCGCCGCCCTGAGGACTGGATAAGTTATCTCCTGAAGGGGCAGAGCGCCGCCCTGAGGACTGGATCCGTTATCTCCTGAAGGGGCAGAGCGCCGCCCTGAGGACTGGATACGTTATCTCCTGAAGGGGCAGAGCGCCGCCCTGAGGACTGGATACGTTATCTCCTGAAGGGGCAAAGCGCCGCCCTGAGGACTGGATACGTTATCTCCTGAAGGGGCAGAGCGCAGCCCTGGGGACTGGATACGTTATCTCCTGAAGGGGCAGAGCGCCGCCCTGAGGACTGGATACGTTATCTCCTGAAGGGGCAGAGCGCCGCCCTGAGGACTGGATACGTTATCTCCTGAAGGGGCAGAGCGCCGCCCTGAGGACTGGATCCGTTATCTCCTGAAGGGGCAGAGCACCGCTCTGAGGACTGGATACGTTATCTCCTGAAGGGGCAGAGCGCCGCCCTGAGGACTGGATACGTTATCTCCTGAAGGGGCAGAGCGCCGCCCTGAGGACTGGATACGTTATCTCCTGAAGGGGCAGAGCGCAGCCCTGAGGACTGGATACCACTCAGAACAGGCTTTGCCATGGTCGACCAAAGAAGTTGAGTGCACGTGCTCAGCGTCATATCCAGAGGTTGTCTTTGGGAAATAGACGTATGAGTGCTGCCAGCATTGCTGCAGAGGTTGAAGGGGTGGGGGGTCAACCTGTCAGTGCTCAGACCATACGCTGCACACTGCATCAAATTGGTCTGCATGGCTGTCGTCCCAGAAGGAAGCCTCTTCTAAAGATGATGCACAAGAAAGCCCGCAAACAGTTTGCTGAAGACAAGCAGACTAAAGATATGGATTACTGGAACCATGTCCTGTGGTCTGATGAGACCAAGATAAACTTATGTGGTTCAGATGGTGTCACGCACAACACCCTGCTCCAACTCAACTCTCCGTGGTGTGAAAGAGGTATGGGACTGTAGGTGTGAGTAAGGATGACAAAAGGCAGAGAATACCGTTAACAGGGAATTTATTCCTTCGCACGGTAAGTTTGGGGAAAAGGGGCTGGACGGAACCAAAGCAAAGAAAGTAAATATCAAAGCCCCCTCTCCTACCTTACCTGCCTACCCACTACTTACTGAACTAGCACCACCTGGTGCACTAACCAAAATACAGGGGATGGTCCGCCCAGGTCTTTCCTAGTGTGGATAGACAGTCAACTTCTACGGGTAATGTATGCCCGCGGGCCTCTTGCCCTCCCTAGGTGCCTTCCCCTGTCCCCCTTGGGAACAAATGAAACAAAATTGCACAAACTGGTTCACAACAAAACCTGAGAAAAACTAACTCAGGACATTAAAGAAACTCTCTGAGCCACAAACTAACACAAAACATTACAATTGGTTCTCACAGCAACAACAACACAGTACATACCAAACTCTTAGCATCCAACCAACATGCTGTAACTCTCAGCCATTCTGGTTCCCCTTTTCTGAGCAACTGGGGCTTATATAGCTTCAGAAGGAGTTGGTAATTGGAGACAGCTGGGTCCTGACGAGGGCGTGGGGTCAGCTCTCCAATCATCAATGTTCATCCAATCAATCAGCTGCTTGTTGGGGAATTTCAGGAACCCATTTCCTGAAATACCTACATGAAAATACACAAACCACAACACAGAAACTGGGGAACCTAACAGATGGTGTCAAGCGTGTGTGGCGGCAACCAGGTGAGGAGTACAAAGACAAGTGTGTCTTGCCTACAGTCAAGCATGGTGGTGGGAGTGTCATGGTCTGGGGCTGCATGAGTGCTGCCGGCACTGGGGAGCTACAGTTCATTGAGGGAACCGTGAATGCCAACATGTACTGTGACATACTGAAGCAGAGCATGATCCCCTCCCTTCGGAGACTGGGCCGCAGGGCAGTATTCCAACATGATAACGATCCCAAACACACCTCCAAGACGACCACTGCTTTGCTAAAGAAGCTGAGGGTAAAGGTGATGGACTGGCCAAGCATGTCTCCAGACCTAAACCCTATTGAGCATCTGTGGGGCATCCTCAAACGGAAGGTGGAGGAGTGCAAGGTCTCTAACATCCACCAGCTCCGTGATGTCGTCATGGAGGAGTGGAAGAGGACTCCAGTGGCAACCTGTGAAGCTCTGGTGAACTCCATGCCCAAGAGGGTTAAGGCAGTGCTGGAAAATGATGGTGCCCAATTTGGACATTTTCACTTAGGGGTGTACTCACTTTTGTTGCCAGCGGTTTAGACATTAATGGCTGTGTGTTGAGTTATTTTGAGGGGACAGCAAATGTACACTGTTATACAAGCTGTACACTCACTACTTTACATTGTAGCAAAGTGTCGTTTCTTCAGTGTTGTCACATGAAAAGATACACTCAAATATTTACAAAAATGTGAGGGGTGTACTCACTTTTGTGAGATACTGTATATATAAAAAAAACTGGTAGGAATATAATAACCAGATGCTTAGTGAGAAGAGTGAAAATCTATTTATTTATCTTTAAATTGTAAAATAGTTAGAAATACGGATCTATTTCTATTCCCTGTTATTTCATTTTCATGATCATTGCAGAATAAATTCTCACCTTTTCTGACTGGGATGGTTTCATACTGGTGAAATAGCCAATAGGCCCACAACATAGGGTAGGTTATCATTCATCCCATCTCTCGTTTAATTGGACCCACTTCACAGTAGTAAATTACAGAAGTCCCGAGAGAACTTACGAATAAAACAATAATTCCCTTGTTATGTCGAGAACTTATTTTTCTCACGATCACAACATAACAAAAGTTGTTTTGTCAAGATCACAAGATAATTTTTCTCATGATCGTGACATAACAAAAGTTGTTTTGTCGTGATCATGAGATAAACTCTATCAATAGGAGTGGACATATTGATGATATATTGACAGTATGGCTGAGGCGGCAGAGCTCATGGTGGATCAGTGCACATATAGTGTAGGTTGTAATCTGGCTTTTCTACATTGAAAATAAAATGAGAGCTTAACTGTTCATATAACATGATGAAATGGAGACCACTTTCATTAAGCAATCATCCACAGCTGCTAAGATGACGTATGGGTGGTCCCGGGGATCGAACCCACTACCCTGGCGTTACAAGCGCCATGCTCTACAGAGGACCACAATTTTATGCTTTCTGTCCATTCTCTGAAGGAATGTGGATTGTCCTACAGTAAATTCTCTGAAGGATGAGGAAGGGATCCAGCAGGTTGCGCTAGAGGAAAATGGCCCTGGAAATCTGGTGGAAATGGCCTGCAGGAATCTTACCCACAGGATATCCCACAGGATTTGGGGGGCATTTTGCTGCAGGATTCCTTCAGGAATTTGTCCTACAGGAAAGTGGCACCAGGATTTTTCATGCAGGATTTCTGTAGGACTTTTTTGTTGTTGTAAGGGAATACAAGTAATATGATAACTATTGTTGCACATGTATGTTTTCAATATATTCATATATTATATCAATATATTAAAACAGTGTTTTGTCATTGGGGTATTTATCTAAATGTCTTGTCAACAGGAAGCAGCGACGGCATCATTTTCAATTTAAGTTTTAGGAATTTAAATTGAACTTTGAACATTAATTTCCAATGGTATTGTACTTAATAGGGTAAAAACTTCTGAATTAGTCCAAAAACATGCTGCGAAGGATTTATTTCGATATACCAGATATCACTCAAATGGATTTGCCCTGCCTAATCATGGCCCTGGTGAGTGACATGATGCTTGACAGGCATTTGTAGTTGTGTATGATAGCCACATTAGCAGCTAATTCACTTTTCATTTTGGGGGGGGGTAAATACAGGTGAATATATTGATAAATGTCACCTGGTCTGGGAGAGATTTAGACGGTTATCAAAACGTCACGCCAGGGTAAGCCTACACGAAACACAGCCCTTATTTGAAAAGTTTTTAAAATCACCTATGGGGAAAAATGAATGGTGGAAAAAAGATTGAAACAATTTCCGTGTTTGACCGCTACCAAGATAGACCACAGCCTGTCGTTTCCAATGGGAAGAGATGAGTCATAGTGGGCAGAACAAGCAAGGAGGTGGGCAGAGCCAAGCACGGGATAGCGAGACCCTATTGGCCCGTTCTAGTGGACATCTGCATAATTCTGTTAGGGAACGCCTACTCTGTGAAACGCTTGTGTGCAATAACTCAATTCGCCTTCGCCTTCTTAAAAATGTGGCAAAGGTTAAAGTCTACAAAACTTAGTCCACTCTGTTCATAACATGTTCTAGTTTTGGGAACAGAAAACTGTATTGAGATCAAATGTTTCATTGATGGGAACATTTGCAGAACGTAAGCTACAATCCACCTCCTTCCATCTTCTCCCACTGCCGGCCTCTGGGCTTCCTCTCACTACCATATTTGGTAGTGAGCGGAAAACACAAAGCGGATGCTTCATATTTATACATCTAGTGAAATATCTGTCTCATTGTTCTATCTGTGGTGGTCCTCTATTGGTCCATGTTACAGAGGACGGTTCACAATGAGGGGATTAATCTGGCCCGTACGCCAGGGTAGGCGTGTTTTGCACAGGGTGAAAATTGATTGCGTTCGTTTTGGAACCGGGCTGCCTCCGGGTGTGTTCTAGGCGGCGAAGTCCGCTCAAAACAAAGTGGGCACTGCTTATCTAAAAAGCCCTTATGCTACTGGTTGAGAGAAGTTGTCATTGTTTTTGGGGCAGAACTATGTGAGATTTTTATGTGTTGTTGTTTATGTGTTGTTGTTGTGCGTCTTGGTCAGTTTAGCTCAGAAAATGCCGCCCTCGTCTGCCGCGGCCCGGCCGTGCGTTCCAGCCGTTCCCTTGATTGGCAGACAGCAGGAGGACTGGAATGCTGGACGCCGCGAAACCCAGAAGAAAAAAAAAACGGATAAACGTGTCCTTATCACCACACGACAGAACATCAGAACAAATGCGCCTCTCCACGCGGTCGCTACAATATATTTTCAAGAAAATGTATGTTTTTGGATGATGCACAATGCTTCCTTGTTGACAACATGACCGAGCGGCGCAGATCACTGTCCGATTTGAACCTCTAGCGGTGTCTCATCTTCCATGTCCAGCACCGGTAGTGCAAGCCTCCTTTCCGATGCGCGATTGAAGTGAATTCGGGAAAACTGAAAGTATGCGTCTTAGAAATAGTTTCACATACTTTATAATGTCCGAACTCAGATTCAAAAAGGTTTCATAAAAATAACATGGTCTAGGTGGTAGAACGTTAATTTTGAATGGCATTTTTAATTTTCTGCATTCATTTTAAGTCCCATCAGTAGCTAGCTGAATAAACTCCACTCCATGGTGATGAAAGTTTCCGTAACCTGATTTCAGATGTGTCCATTTAAAAACAGGATTATTAGAGAAATCGTTTTTACAAGCATGTAAACTAACAATTTGACTATCCACAACAATCGTATTATATAACCGTACAGTATGTACTTTATATTTTAAATGTACACAAGGATGAACAATTACACATAAGCAGAGGTGGTGGTGAATTCAACCAGTGTCCGAGTTTAGCAAAGCCTGGCTCTTCTCATTACCAACAACATTACCATGGGGCGGCGCACAATTGGCCCAGCGTCGTCCAGGGTAGGGGAGGGAATGGCCGGCAGGGATGTAGCTCAGTTGGTAGAGCATGGCGTATTTTTTTTATTATTTTTTTTAGAGGTGTTTGTGTGAAAGAGTGTGTGTATAATGGCTTTCATGCTGTCTGACACATGGCGCTTTTCTTGTTTGTTTTATGATTTTTATATTGCTAAGTAAGTGTTCTGTAGTAGCAGATGAAATGCAACCACTGTGCATTTTATAAAACCTGTTGAGGATATTTACTATTTGAAAGAGATTTTTGTGAAAAGTAAACATGGATTGGAATGTTTGGGAGTTGCAATTTCTAAGAGACATGTTTCTATTTATATATGGTTTCTGGTTCATGTAGTGGTGCATTGTCATGCCAAACTGTTTCTATTATGATTGACTTCTAGGTTGTGCTGCTATTGTTAAATGCACAGAGTAAATGTATAAGGGTATGGAGGTGTGTTTCTCCACTGGGTTGGTTTCGTTTGGGCCCAATGGTTCTTTGGTGTCATGGATAGATTTTCACGTCATCCTAAACAATGGTTGTAATGTAGACTGTAAGGGGCCATTGGGCCTGAACGAGGCTAGCTTAGTGGAGAAATACATTTTGATATTTTTATGCTCTGTGCATTTGGCGATGGCGGTGTGGTTTGGAAGTTAATCATAATTGAAACAGTACTCCCGAATCCAGGCTCTGTTGTAGCCGGCCGCGACCGGGAGACCCATGGGGCGGCGCACAATTGGCCCAGCGTCGTCCAGGGTAGGGGAGGGAATGGCCGGCAGGGATGTAGTTCAGTTGGTAGAGCATGGCGTTTGCAACGCCAGGGTTGTGGGTTCGATTCCCACGGGGGGCCAGTATGAAAAAAATAAAAAAAATAATGAATGCACTCACTAACTGTAAGTCGCTCTGGATAAGAGCGTCTGCTAAATGACTAAAATGTAAAATGTAAATGTTGTGGGTTCGATTCCCACGGGGGCCTGTATGATTTATTTATTTTTATTATGTATGCACTCACTAACTGTAAATCGCTCTGGATAAGAGCGTCTGGTAAAATGTAAAAATGTAAACATTCACACAAAATAAGTCACACCTCAAGAAGTGGTAAAAAAGATTCACTAAAAAGTTTTATTTTCCATAGTAATATTCACAAACCGTTTGTTAGATCAGATAGAACGAAGCCAAATCTCCATCAGCTTGCCGTTGCTTCCATAGAAATAGAATCTATTCTAGGTTCTATTTCTATGGTTGGTTCTTAATTCAACCACCTCTGACCTCCCTGCCTGCCAACGCAACTTGGGCATTATAACCATAACAACGATATCAAGAAGTGTTCTGCATTATAATCAATGAGGAAAACAGAAGCGAGAAACAAGACAGAGCAGGGAGACGTTTCCGTTTTTTTTTATATCTAGACAAAAAGCAACCGAGATGTCAAACATGTAAAAACATTTTTGTTACAGATAATTATATAAAAATCTTTTTTTTTTTAATGTTTTACTTTACTTCTTGCTACGTGAAGGAAGGAACTTATTTACAACTGAGCCCAAACTCTGGCAGCGCCAATCAATCATTCTTCATGCCATCATATCCAGCATTTCCCACCACTAGGTAACAAAAAAACCGCTCCGTTCAAAAAGACGTGGAAAACATCAGTCACGTTACACACACTTGCAAACCTAAACACATGTACATCAAAGAATAATACACCAAAAACAAAATGTCAATGGTTATCAATATGAAAAGTTTCTCCACAATTTGAGAGCAGAACATTTCTGAGAATAAACTGGGATTTATCTAAAAAACAAGCCTTGGGAAAATAAAAAAAGATCCTTTTGAATTCCATAGACTCCAACAAATTCATTCTACTATGGACAATCAACAGGTTGAGGAGGGAGAAAGGTGAAAATAAGCTTTTTTTTCTTCTTCATTAAATCAATTCCTTTAATAAAAAAATTAATGAAAGTAAACAAAAACAAAATAATCCACTCCTCTTTTTCTGTCAAATCTTATGTTCTGCAGCAGAACAAGTACAAAAAAGTCCTTGTTATGTAACGGCTCCTTAGACAACCAATTCTGAAACTGTCGAATAGGGTTATAAAAAAAAAAAAACTCTCCTAAACATACATGAACCACTGTTATTTTTTTATTTACTTTAACGAAATGAAGCTATTACTTCACTCGTCTCCTTCTGACATAGGTACACATTAACACACAGTGATGTCACAAAGCAAGATGACAGATAAGAGTATTGATTGGTTGATGATGATGATTCCCCTGGAATGGAGAACACTGTCCTCCCCCCAATGTCCTGCTGTCTGTTTTCCATTTGGTGTATTTATTAAATCTCCATGGTGACGTGATGATGTCATCTCCTTGTGTTCCAACTGTCTCCTATAGCAACCGCCTGATTATTCCGAATGCAACCTACCGATGCCCACACCCTCCAATGACATATAATGAGATACACTGGATTTCTCTGCAGAATATATTATGAGCAGTTATTTGTGTTGTCTATTGCTTGTGTAGATAAACAGGAGACAGGAAACGCATGAAACAGACTAGAGAACTAACTAGAAACTACAGTTAAACCAGACTAAACAGTTTTTGTATTTTGATTCCACAGAAAATCATATATCATAGGAAAATAAAAAAAGGTAATGGATGTTTCTTTCAACTGTTTTAACAAGTAAATATCAATAATAATACAATAACAAATACAGAAGATTGAACTAAGGCGTCCGTGGCAGCACAACGTCCAGGGATCTGGTGTTTCTCAGCTTCTCATCTTGATCTATTTTGCAGCCATTTTGTGAATGATGGGTGGTTGGGGGCAGGTCTATGTTCAGGATGGGGGCGGGTCTATGTTCAGGGTGGGGGCGGGTCTAGGTTCAGGATGGGGGCGGGTCTAGGTTCAGGATGGGGGCTGGGTCTAGGTTCAGGATGGGGGCGGGTCTAGGTTCAGGATGGGGGCGGGTCTAGGTTTAGGATGGGGGCGGGTCTAGGTTCAGGATGGGGTACTGTAGATAGTTGGTGGGGTTTGAGGCTAGTAGAGGTTGAGCCTGGGGTCGAGGTTGAGCCTGGGGTCGAGGTTGAGCCTGGGGTCGAGGTTGAGCCTGGGGTCGAGGTTGAGCCTGGGGTCGAGGTTGAGCCTGGGGTCTTGGTTGAGCCTGGGGTCGAGGTTGAGCCTTGGGTCGAGGTTGAGCCTGGGGTCGAGGTTGAGCCTGGGGTCTTGGTTGAGCCTGGGGTCTTGGTTGAGCCTGGGGTCTTGGTTGAGCCTGGGGTCTTGGTTGAGCCTGGGGTCTTGGTTGAGCCTGGGGTCTAGTATTCAGTAGGAAGGTGTTGTATTCAGTTCAGTCAGTCATCATGGACAACAAGGGGAGAGGAAGGAAACCCCTTACTGGTCTGATCTGGCCTTCTTTGGACCAGCAGCTTTCCTAAAGGAGGAGAGAAAACATGATTCAACAGATGAACATCGATGGGGCTGCAGAGTTAGGACAGAGTTAGGACAGAGTTAGGACAGAGTTAGGACAGAGTTAGGACAGAGTTAGGACAGAGTTAGGACAGAGTTAGGACAGAGAGTTAAATTGAAAGTAAAGAGCCAAGTTAAGAGTTATGGAAGAGGGGTGACAGGCTTGGCCACAAATGACTACTGAATAACTTTTTTCAAAACACCTTTGCATTTCCAAATAAATACATTAATTCATAGTATTTTTAGGAATGTACAGTTAAATAACTGAATTCATGAATTTTACAGCTTATTTAATCATTTTGTGGATTACTAAAGAGAGAGGAGGATGAATCCTAGTACTCACATGTCAGGTGAGGAGCCTGGTCTCTTGGCAGACGGTTTAGCTGCAAGGCCATCTTTACTCATCTCTACAGGGAGAGGGGAAACAGATAGGATTGCACTGAACAAAAATAGAAATGCAACATGCAACAAATTTCAAACATTTTACTGAGTTACAGTTCATATAAGGAAATCAGTCAATTGAAATAAATTATTTAAGCCCTAATCTATGGATTTCACATGATTGGGAATACAGATATGCATCTGTTGGTCACAGATAAAAAAGTAGGGGCGTGATCAGAAAACCAGTCAGTATCTGGTGTGACCATTTGCCTCATGCAGCGCGACACATCTCCTTCGCATATAGTTGATCTGGCTGTTGATTGTGGCCTGTGGAATGTTGTCCCACTCCTCTTCAATGGCTGTGCGAAGTTGCTGGATATTGGCAGGAACTGGAACACGCTGTTGTACACGTCGATCCAGAGCATCCCAAACATGCTCAATGGGTGACATGTCTGGTGAGTATGCAGGACATGGAAGAACTGGGACATTTTTACCTTCCAGGAATTGTGTACAGATCCTTGCGACATGGGGCCGTGCATTATCATGCTGAAACATGAGGTGATGGCGGCGGATGAATGGCACGACAATGGACCTCAGGATCTCATCACGGTATCTCTGTGCATTCAAATCACCATCGATAAAATGCAATTGTGTTCGTTGTCCCTAGCTTATGCCTGCCCATACCATAACCCCACCACCAACACGGGGCACTCTGTTCACAACGTTGACATCAGCAAACCGCTCGCCCACACGACTCCATACACGCTTTCTGCCATCTGTCCGGTACAGTTGAAACCGGGATTCATCCGTGCCAGTGGCCATCGAAGGTGAGCATGTGCCCACTGAAGTCAGTTACGACGCCGAACTGCACTCAGGTCAAGACCCTGGTGAGGACGATGAGCACACAGATCAACATCCTTGAGGCGGTTTCTGACAGTTTGTGCAGAAATTCTTCGGTTGTGCAAACCCACAGTTTCATCAGTTGTCCGGGTGGCTGGTCTCAGACGATCCCGCAGGTGAAGAAGCTGGATGTGGAGGTCCTGGGCTGGCATGGTTACACTTGGTCTGCGGTTGTGAGGCCAGTTGGACGTACTGCCAAATTCTCTAAAATGACATTGGAGGCGGCTTATGGTAGAGAAATTAACATTCAATTCTCCAGCAACAGCTCTGGTGGACATTCCTGCAGTCAGCATGCCAATTGCACGCTCCCTCAACTTCAGACATCTGTGGCATTGTGTTGTGTGACAAAACTGCACATTTTAGAGTGGCCTTGTTGTCCCCTACACAAGGTGCACCTGTGTAATGATCATGCTGTTTAATCAGCTTCTTGATATGCCACATCTGTCAGGTGGATGGATTATCTTGGCAAAAGAGAAAATGCTCACTAACTGTCATGTGAATTTCTATCTCTAATTCAACCTAAGCTTGAATCATTACCAGAGGTTGTAAGGCTCTGGTTTTAATCATCAATGATTCAAGGTCCACAACCAACAAGTATTATCTGTATATTTATTCATGGAGAGTTCTCGTGCCGAAGACACAAACATACGATTTTATACCTCCTGAACTTGACTCCTCCCACCTTTAGGTGGCTTTTCTAAACAGTTTCCGCCTTCCCCCTTGAATGTTTAGTACCGCCCCCTCTGGTAGTGGGTTGACACTACATGATAATTCTAACATTTATACTGTATTTGGGGTGAAATCCTTTAGTCATTATTCTTAAAATCCAAATTAATCTAACACTAACAGGGATGTAAACAAATTGGCACAACATTTGAGAGAAATAAACGTTTTGTGCGTATGGAACATTTCTGTGATCTTTTATTTCAGCTCATGAAACATGGGACCAACACTTTATATGTTGCGTTTATATTTTTGTTCAGCGTAATATTGACTACTGCCACTTAGTGAATCAAGCTTAACATAACGTTCCATACCTTGGAGCCACCTGACCTGGGTGGCAGGGCCGTAACCCTTCTCGTTGCGGGCTGCGATGCGGAAGATGATGGCAGGCTTGGTGGTGTAGTCTATGTGTGCGTTGGAGAGGCTGGACGACTGCACCAGGCAGGAGGGGTTTGGCCCACAGAACACCCGCATGAAGGCCAGCTGGGCTGGGGTGGTGGTGGTGGTGGGCTTGGCCTGCTCTCCGCTCTGGGTGCTCTGGATGGCCAGGTACACGGAGTACTCAATGATCTTACCAGACGTTACCGACGGAGGCTCCCAGGTCAGGTGGGCTCCGTCTGGGCTCTGAGTGGGGAGGAGGGAGAGGAAGAGAGGGGGGAAGAAAGCGTGATCTGAGCTATAAACACGAATTCATAGAAACATGGTGAAACAAAACATGTGTGATAAATAAACACTCCCTGGGTAAAATATGTTTTAGAATTTGTCCTTAACTGACTCGCCTGGTTAAATACTAAAAATGTAATACAAATTAAAATGTTAACCTTGCTGATCTTGATAGCACAGGGAGCTCCGGGGAAGCCTGGTAGACAGGTCTTGAAGGCCGAGACCTCTGAGAAGTTCCCCCGGCCACAGGCGTTGATCCCGGCCACTCTGAACTTATAGGCCGTCCCTGGCTGGAGGTCCATCTTCCTCATCTGACTGTAGTCTGGGATCGCCCCAGAGTCATCCTACAACACACAACAAATACGTTTTTTAAAAACTTGATAATCGACTTATTGTAAAGCATCTTTGGTGTTTGGGGATCTTAGTAGGGCTGTGGCGGACATTAAACACATCATACACGCCTTTGGAACATCTACATTTAAAAAAGTCTAATAAAATCAATATCAATATCACAATAAATCCATAATTTATTTTAGTCAGGTCTTAAAGAAACATGATATGGAGAAAATGCCTACTGTATGTTATCTGGCTATGCTCCATGCCATAGGCTGTAGGCTTGTTCATTTAGCAGACCATTATTTTATATTATACGATTTTATAGTAAGAAGAATATAATGGAGGTAAAAGTGATTACTTGAAAGAGGTCCTATATGCTAGATTTAGAGTTATTTGGCGACTTTAGTTGTGAATGACACAAACCTTAGAATGTCTTAGAAATCAAAACATACAGTGCATTCGGAAAGTATTCAGACCCCTTGACTTTTTCCACGTTGTTACGTTACAGCCTTATTCTAAAATTGATAAATTACCCCCTCCTTCAATCTACACACAATACCCCATAATTACAAAGTGAAAACAGGTTTAGACATTTTTGATAATTTATAAAAAATAAAAAACCTTATTTACATAAGTATTCAGACCCTTTGCTATGAGGTTCGAAATTGAGCTCAGGTGCTTTCTGTTTTCATTGATTGTCCTTGACCTGCACAAGGCTGGGATGGGCTACAGGACAATAGGCAAGCAGCTTGGTGAGAAGGCAACAACTGTTGGCGCAATTATTAGAAAATGGAAGAAGTTCAAGATGACGGTCAATCACCCTCGGTCTGGGGCTCCATGCAAGATCTCACCTCGTGGGGCATCAATGATCATGAGGAAGGTGAGGGATCAGCCCAGAACTACACGGCAGGACCTGGTCAATGACCTGAAGAGAGCTGGGACCACAGTCTCAAAGAAAACCATTAGTAACAAACTACGCCGTCATGGATTCAATCCTGCAGCGCACGCAAGGTCCCCCTGCTCAAGCCAGCGCATGTCCAGGCCCGTCTGAAGTTTGCCAATGACCATCTGGATGATCCAGAGGAGGAATGGGAGAAGGTCATGTGGTCTGATGAGACAAAAATATAGCTTTTTTGTCTAAACTCCACTCGCCGTGTTTGGAGGAAGAAGAAGGATGAGTACAGGTGGAAACATCATTCTTTGGGGATGCTTTTCTGCAAAGGGGACAGGACGACTGCACCGTATTGAGGGGAGGATGGATGGGGCCATGTATCGCGAGATCTTGGCCAACAACCTCCTTCCCTCAGTAAGAGCATTGAAGATGGGTCGTGGCTGGGTCTTCCAGCATGACAACGACCCGAAACACACAGCCAGGGCAACTAAGGAGTGGCTCCGTAAGAAGCATCTCAAGGTCCTGGAGTGGCCTAGCCAGTCTCCAGACCTGAACCCAATAGAAAATCTTTGGAGGGAGCTGAAAGTCTGTATTGCCCAGTGACAGCCCCGAAACCTGAAGGATCTGGAGAAGGTCTGTATGGAGGAGTGGGCCAAAATCCCTGCTGCAGTGTGTGCAAACCTGGTCAAGACCTACAGGAAACGTATGATCTCTGTAATTGCAAACAAAGGTTTCTGTACCAAATATTAAGTTCTGCTTTTCTGATGTATCAAATACTTATGTCACCTTCCTCATGATCATTGATGCCCCACGAGGTGAGATCTTGCATGGAGCCCCAGACCGAGGGTGATTGACCGTCATCTTGAACTTCTTCCATTTTCTAATAATTGAGCCAACAGTTGTTGCCTTCTCACCAAGCTGCTTGCCTATTGTCCTGTAGCCCATCCCAGCCTTGTGCAGGTCTACAATTTTATCCCTGATGTCCTTACACAGCTCTCTGGTCTTGGCCATTGTGGAGAGGTTGGAGTCTGTTTGATTGAGTGTGTGGACAGGTGTCTTTTATACAGGTAACGAGTTCAAACAGGTGCAGTTAATACAGGTAATGAGTGGAGAACAGGAGTACCAGGTCGTTAGGACCTGATGGTAGTTAGGTAGTTGGGTACTACCAAAGCATGTCCAGAGTGCATAAAAGGAGTTTACCATGACTCATGACTGCCGGTGTGGCAGTAATACGGTTACCGTAAAAGCCCTAGTAGGGGGAAGCCCTTGATATTACTTAATTTGTCTTTCCTTGATTCTTCGCATTCTCTCTCCTTGCCTCCTCCTCAAAAAGCATTGGAGAAGGTCAGAGGGGAGGGACCTTGGATGTTCTCCTCCAACACGTTTTGAGGAGACCATGAGAGAGCGTGTGAGGAATTCGAGGAAAACAAAATGGGAATCTGTGAAAGCCCTAGAAAAAAGCTCTATGTAAAACCAATGCATTAAAAATCACAGATACCACGAGTGACTTCAGAACAACAGCAGTCATGTTATTGTGTTTATGGTTGTGTTAGTGTCTTACGTCGACGGCGGCCTGGTCTTCAGAGGGTAGGTAGTAGTGTGTGACCACCGTGTTGGTAACCTTGACGATGCCAACGTCAAACCACTGGTTGTCTTTCTTCACCGGGGCTTTGGCCACCGCAGGAGGAGCTCCTTGCCTCTGGAGAAGACATGGTGGTTAGAACATATACACTATATGAATTACGTTTTTCACATTTATTCATTAGAGGAATAGATGAGATACTGTTGAAAAAAAATATCGAATAATCAAAATGAGAGGATCTAGATTAATATGCTATTTATAATTTCTGTTGGAACCTTTATTCAGCCAGATAAGATATTTAAAAAATAAAAATAAAGATATTTTAACAATAATGAGCTGGTTTGTCAAAGAGGTGAACGGTAATCAGCCTGATGATTAGAAGACATACTAAATGCATCATTATTTCTGCATAGAAAAGTATTGGGCGGTGATTAGGTGAGTCTAAGTATTTTTTCAGGCCGCCTATGTCCCCCCAAAAAAACGTATAATCATTTTCAGGAAGAAAAAATATTTTCAGTGTAAACTTAAAAATTATTACAACCATATATAAAGTATGTAGAAAAGATAATGGAGCTATATATACAAATAAAAAATAAGATCATCTTTGAGAACTAACAATCACCAAAATAAAAGCTAGACAGTCGGGGAGAATCTTAAATTCCAAAAAGTACGGATTACGGAGGATTTTTGTCATAGCATGGGGTCCCCATTGATGTTATGTTCGAGTCACTCAGATAGCATAAGCCATGGCAAGATGTGTTGAATCACAGAAAATTAGCTTTAAAAAACAGCACATTTTCTCTCAGCCCCATGGCAAGATGTGTAGAATTTAGGGCTGGGCGAAATATCAAATTAATTTGATTAATTTGAATGTACATTTTTAGGAGTGTTTATGTTAGCTTGTTCTAACGCTGTCTTTTCGGTCTCGTCTCCTTCGCTCCTCTGTGCACCTTCCCATTTACACCAGAGATCTGTATATACAGTGGGGAGAACAAGTATTTGATCCACTGCCGATTTTGCAGGTTTTCCTACTTACAAAGCATGTAGAGGTCTGTAATTTTTATCATAGGGACACTTCAACTGTGAGAGACGGAATCTAAAACATAAATCCAGAAAATCACATTGTATGATTTTTAAGTAATTAATTTGCTTTTTATTGCATGACATAAGTATTTGATACATCAGAAAAGCAGAACTTAATATTTGGTTACAGAAACCTTTGTTTGCAATTACAGAGATCATACGTTTCCTGTAGGTCTTGACCAGGTTTGCACACACTGCAGCAGGGATTTTGGCCCACTCCCCATACAGACCTTCTCCACATCCTTCAGGTTTAGGGGCTGTCGCTGGGCAACACGGACTTTCAGCTCCCTCCAAAGATGTTTTATTGGGTTCAGGTCTGGAGACTGGCTAGGCCACTCCAGGACCTTGAGATGCTTCTTACGGAGCCACTCCTTAGTTGCCCTGGCTGTGTGTTTCGGGTCGTTGTCATGCTGGAAGACCCAGCCACGACCCATCTTCAATGCTCTTACTGAGGGAAGGAGGTTGTTGGCCAAGATCTCGCGATACATGGCCCCTTCCATCCTCCCCTCAATACGGTGCAGTCGTCCTGTCCCCTTTGCAGAAAAGCATCCCCAAAGAATGATTTTTCCACCTCCATGCGTCACGGTTGGGATGGTGTTCTTGGGGTTGTACTCATCCTTCTTCTTCCTCCAAACACGGCAAGTGGAGTTTAGACCAAAAAGCTCTATTTTTGTCTCATCAGACCACATGACCTTCTCCCATTCCTCATCTGGATCATCCAGATGGTCATTGGCAAACTTTAGACGGGCCTGAACATGCGCTGGCTTGAGCAGGGGGACCTTGCGTGCGCTGCAGGATTTTAATCCATGACGGCGTAGTGTGTTACTAATGGTTTTCTTTGAGACTGTGGTCCCAGCTCTCTTCAGGTCATTGACCAGGTCCTGCCGTGTAGTTCTGGGCTGATCCCTCACCTTCCTCATGATCATTGATGCCCCACGAGGTGAGATCTTGCATGGAGCCCCAGACCGAGGGTGCTTGACCGTCATCTTGAACTTCTTCCATTTTCTAATAATTGCACCAACAGTTGTTGCCTTCTCACCAAGCTGCTTGCCTATTGTCCTGTAGCACATCCCAGCCTTGTGCAGGTCTACAATTTTAACCCTGATGTCCTTACACAGCGCTCTGGTCTTGGCCATTGTGGAGAGGTTGGAGTCTGTTTGATTGAGTGTGTGGACAGGTGTCTTTTATACAGGTAACGAGTTCAAACAGGTGCAGTTAATACAGGTAATGAGTGGAGAACAGGAGGGCTTCTTAAACAAAAACTAACAGGTCTGTGAGAGCCGGAATTCTTACTGGTTGGTAGGTGATCAAATACTTATGTCATGCAATAAAATGCAAATGAATTACTTAAAAATCATACAATGTGATTTTCTGGATTTTTGTTTTAGATTCCGTCTCTCACAGTTGAAGTGTACCTATGATACAAATTACAGACCTCTACATGCTTTGTAAGTAGGAAAACCTGCAAAATCGGCAGTGTATCAAATACTTGTTCTCCCCACTGTAGTGATGAGATGCTCGTGTCTCCGTCCAAACAATGAAGTCGTTGTCCCAAAAGCAGGAAGGCAGGCGACAAGCTTAGCGCCAAAATAGGTCCATAGAAACGCATTGGGCCATAGAAACCTCTCGCATCACCTCTTCCACCATGTTTACACACACACACACACACACACACACCAAGCCCCTCCCCCTGCCACTCACAACAACAAAGATGAGAGATCTTCCTCCTCTCTGACAAGCGGTTTCAACTTGCTATTTGAATTTGGTCCAACAGAAAAATCGGTCGTATGGACACAGAAACACATTATTTTACTGTAATAGAGAAGTTAACCATTCTAACAACTATTTTTTATGTCTCAACTCCACAAATTGAGCACAGAGCAGACACTACTAAAACAGGAGTATCAATGAACATTGAGGGGTGGGGGGGGGAAGCAGGTTAAACTGTTTTGATAAAATAATTACATTGTTTGTGGGTCTTTGGGGAAGGGTTATATTTAGCCTATGTATACCTTTACAAGCCCCGAATTCATTCGATTATTGCTGACTGTTTGAAATGCAGTGTATAGTCCCTCCTATAGCTCAGTTGGTAGAGCATGGCTGTTTGCAACGCCAGGGTTGTGGGTTCGATTCCCACGGGGGGCCAGTATGAAAAACGTATGCACTCACTAACTGTAAATCGCTCTGGATAAGAGCGTCTGCTAAATGACTAAAATGTAAATGTATTTGACCTTTAAAAATCGTACAACAAAGCTTATTTAGAGAAAACATTGTAAATAATTTAGATATTAAAATCGGGAATCACCCGATTATTACAGAACATTTGCAGGAAGTGTGGTTTAAAATTGCAATGCTCTCTCCACCACATGGCAGAATTCGCTTTAGAACAGCTACATTTTGTCACTGCGGCCACGCACCTGCCACGCCCATCACCCAAACCCAATTTTTATCCATAAAAGAACCCTGTTTGGTAACACTTTACCTAAAGCCTGCCGTTATAATGCATTGTAAGACTTGTCATGCGCACATATGACCCTTTTATAATGTCTTATAATCATATCATAGTGATCCTGACTAAATAACAGCCATTTTGAGTTACATCAATGATTCATCAGGGTAA
This sequence comes from Coregonus clupeaformis, assembly GCF_020615455.1. Lineage (NCBI taxonomy): Eukaryota > Metazoa > Chordata > Actinopteri > Salmoniformes > Salmonidae > Coregonus > Coregonus clupeaformis. The sequence continues at coordinate 41,982,952 of NC_059221.1, forward strand.
ACAGAAGACATAAAGCCAGTCTAGTCCAGCCCACTCACCCCAGCAGCAGACTCTATTCCATTGACCACCTCTCTCTCGGACGTAGCTGCCTGCGTCTTAGCCGGGCTGGCCACCATCATTGCCTGAGTTGGGGTCAAGGTGCAGGACGGGGCTAAGCGGGCCACAGCCTGGGTCACTGCAGCGGCCAGCTCCTGGCCGCTGCTCTCCGACGCTGGGTCGTTCAGGCTGTCTGCTGGGGCCAGGCCCTCGGTGGGCTGGGTCAAATCAAACTTTATTTATACAGCATTTCGTACAATAAAATGCAGTTCAAAGTTCTTACTTAACAAATGCAAAGAATACATTAAGACCGCCTAAATGAAGACAGACGGACAGAACAGACAGACAGAACAGACAGACAGACAGACAGACAGAGACGGATAGATCGATAGTAGGGCTGCACAATTAATGGAATTCACATTGCACACAATATTTTGAAATGCCACTAAGCCCAACTTCCGTTTTTCTAGGTTACTCTGTCGTCTCCCTCCTCACCTCTCGTGGCTGCTTCCCACACACCAAGCCCCGCCCCCTGTCAATCAAGCAGCGCAGTTCATCCTCCTCGCTGTTAGATTCACTGTAAGTTATTCTGTTAGGTCAACTAATTGTTCCAAGAACGGTGCTGCTTCCACTTTGTTTCTTAACATAAATCATTCTATTTAAAATGATTCCAACAGTTTAGATCTATATGTTCTAGATCTCATATCATGCTGCCCTAATAGACAGAAGGACAGATACAGACAGACAGTTAGAGACAGACAGTTAGAGACGGGCACAGAGACGGGCAGACAGACAGACAGAGACGGGCAGACAGACAGACAGAGACGGGCAGACAGACAGACAGAGACGGGCAGACAGACAGACAGAGACGGGCAGACAGAGACGGGCAGACAGACAGACAGAGACGGGCAGACAGACAGACAGAGAAGCAGACAGACAGTTAGATGTGGGCAGACAGACAGACTGAGACGGGCAGACAGACAGACAGAGACGGGCAGACAGACAGACAGAGAAGCAGACAGACAGTTAGAGGCGGGCAGACAGACAGTTAGAGGCGGGCAGACAGACAGTTAGAGGCGGGCAGACAGACAGTTAGAGGAGGGCAGACAGACAGAGGAGGGCAGACAGACAGAGACAGGCAGACAGACAGACAGAGACAGGCAGACAGACAATTAGAGGCAGACAGTTAAGACCGGCAGACACAGGCAGAGAGAGAGACAGGCAGACAAAGATGGGCAGAGAGAGAGACAGGCAGACAGAGATGGGCAGACACAGAGTTAGAGACAGGCCGACCGACAGAGACAGGCAGTTACTGACAGACACAGGCAGACACAGACAAGCAGGCAGTTAGAGACAGACAGAGGCAGACAGTAAAACAGTGGTTGGGCCGACTGACCTGGTTGTGTTGTGCTGCTGCTGCCTGGGCCTGGGCAGTTGGAAACAGGCAGACAGTTGGAGAGAGGCAGACAGTTGGAGACAGGCAGACAGTTGGAGACAGGTAGTTAGAGGCAGACTGGAAGACTGTTAGGGACAGGCAGGCAGACCGTTAGAGACAGGCAGGCAGACCGTTAGAGACGGGCAGGGCAGACCGTTAGGGACGGGCAGGGCAGACCGTTAGGGACGGGCAGGGCAGACCGTTAGGGACGGGCAGGGCAGACCGTTAGGGACGGGCAGGGCAGACCGTTAGGGCAGACCGTTAGAGACAGGCAGGCAGACCGTTAGAGACAGGCAGGCAGACCGTTAGAGACAGGCAGGCAGACCGTTAGAGGCAGACAGAATTAGAGACGGGCAGGCAGACAGAATTAGAGACGGGCAGGCAGACAAATTTAGAAATGGGCAGTTAGACAGTTAGCGACGGGCAGACAGTTAGCGACGGGCAGACAGTTAGCGACGGGCAGACAGTTAGCGACGGGCAGACAGTTAGCGACGGGCAGACAGTTAGCGACACAGTTAGCGACGGGCAGAAAGTTAGCGACACAGTTAGCGACAGGCAGACAGTTAGCGACAGGCAGACAATTAGCGACACAGTTAGCGACAGGCAGACAGTTAGCGACACAGTTAGCGACAGGCAGACAGTTAGCGACACAGTTAGCGACAGGCAGACAGTTAGCGACAGGCAGACAGTTAGCGACACAGTTAGCGACAGGCAGACAGTAAAACAGTGGTTGGGCCGACTGACCTGGATGTGTTGAGCTGCCGCTGCCTGGGCCTGGGCCTGGGCCTGGGCCTGGGCCTGGGCCTGAGCCTGCTGCAGCTGTTGTTGCTGTTGAACCAGGGCTGCCAGCTCAGCCTGAGTCAACACAATGGGGATGGTGGTGGTCTGATCTGGAGAGGGACAGGGGAGATGAGACTGCTAACACCAACGATTCTCTTTCCAGTCCTACCACACATCTGTTTAAACTAGTCAATCTGCTAGCCCTCGATGGACTGAATCAGTGCTAGTGTTGGAATGTAACAAATATGTGAAACACACCTAAATCTGTAACGACCCTTGCTGGTTCTACATCAGGGCCCGTATTCATAGTGTCTCAGAGTAGTAGTACTGATCTAGGATCAGGTTTCTCCTGTCCATGTAATCTCATGCATTATGATCTAAAAGGCTAAACTGATCCTGGATCAGCAGTCCCTGAACACAGGCCCTGGTCCTGCAGGAGTAAGCCTAGTCACCAGTCTGTCTTTCTCTGAACACAGGCCCTGGTCCTGCAGGAGTAAGCCTAGTCACCAGTCTGTCTTTCTCTGAACACAGGCCCTGGTCCTGCAGGAGTAAGCCTAGTCACCAGTCTGTCTTTCTCTGAACACAGGCCCTGGTCCTGCAGGACTAAGCCTAGTCACCAGTCTGTCTTTCTCTGAACACAGGCCCTGGTCCTGCAGGAGTAAGCCTAGTCACCAGTCTGTCTTTCTCTGAACACAGGCCCTGGTCCTGGAGGACTAAGCCTAGTCACCAGTCTGTCTTTCTCTGAACACAGGCCCTGGTCCTGCAGGAGTAAGCCTAGTCACCAGTCTGTCTTTCTCTGAACACAGGCCCTGGTCCTGGAGGAGTAAGCCTAGTCACCAGTCTGTCTTTCTCTGAACACAGGCCCTGGTCCTGGAGGAGTAAGCCTAGTCACCAGTCTGTCTTTCTCTGAACACAGGCCCTGGTCCTGCAGGACTAAGCCTAGTCACCAGTCTGTCTTTCTCTGAACACAGGCCCTGGTCCTGCAGGAGTAAGCCTAGTCACCAGTCTGTCTTTCTCTGAACACAGGCCCTGGTCCTGGAGGACTAAGCCTAGTCACCAGTCTGTCTTTCTCTGAACACAGGCCCTGGTCCTGCAGGACTAAGCCTAGTCACCAGTCTGTCTTTCTCTGAACACAGGCCCTGGTCCTGCAGGACTAAGCCTAGTCACCAGTCTGTCTTTCTCTGAACACAGGCCCTGGTCCTGCAGGAGTAAGCCTAGTCACCAGTCTGTCTTTCTCTGAACACAGGCCCTGGTCCTGGAGGACTAAGCCTAGTCACCAGTCTGTCTTTCTCTGAACACAGGCCCTGGTCCTGGAGGACTAAGCCTAGTCACCAGTCTGTCTTTCTCTGAACACAGGCCCTGGTCCTGCAGGAGTAAGCCTAGTCACCAGTCTGTCTTTCTCTGAACACAGGCCCTGGTCCTGCAGGAGTAAGCCTAGTCACCAGTCTGTCTTTCTCTACTCACTCATGACAGCATGCCGTGGCCAGGGCCTGGTCTGTCTGCTCTAGGTCTGTCTGCCCGGCTCTCTGTCTGTCTGCCCGGCTCTCTGTCTGTCTGGCCCTCTGTCTGTCTGTCTGTCCGGCCCGCTGTCTGTCTGTCTGCCCCGCTCTCTGTCTGTCTGTCTGCCCACTCTCTGTCTGTCTGTCTGCCCGGCTCTCTGTCTGTCTGTCTGTCTGCCCGGCCCTCTGTCTGCCCGGCTCTCTGTCTGTCTGTCTGTCTGCCCGGCTCTCTGTCTGTCTGTCTGTCCGGCCCTCTGTCTGTCTGTCTGTCAGCCCGGCTCTCTGTCTGCCTGTCTGTCTGTCTGTCTGCCTGTCTGTCTGCCCGGCTCTCTGTCTGTCTGCCCGGCTCTCTGTCTGTCTGTCTGCCCGGCTCTCTGTCTGTCTGTCTGCCCGGCTCTCTGTCTGTCTGTCTGTCTGTCTGTCTGTCTGTCTGTCTGTCTGTCTGTCTGTCTGTCTGCCCGGCTCTCTGTCTGTCTGTCTGCCCGGCTCTCTGTCTGTCTGTCTGCCCGGCTCTCTGTCTGTCTGTCTGCCCGGCTCTCTGTCTGTCTGTCTGCCCGGCTCTTCTGTCTGTCTGTCTGTCTGTCTGTCTGTCTGTCTGTCTGTCTGCCCGGCTCTCTGTCTGTCTGTCTGCCCGGCTCTCTGTCTGTCTGTCCGTCTGTCTGCCTGGCTCTCTGTCCGTCTGTCTGCCCGGCTCTCTGTCCGTCTGTCTGCCCGGCTCTCTGTCTGTCTGCCCGGCTCTCTGTCTGTCTGCCCGGCTCTCTGTCTGTCTGCCCGGCTCTCTGTCTGTCTGCCCGGCTCTCTGTCTGTCTGCCCGGCTCTCTGTCTGTCTGCCCGGCTCTCTGTCTGTCTGCCCGGCTCTCTGTCTGTCTGCCCGGCTCTCTGTCTGTCTGCCCGGCTCTCTGTCTGTCTGCCCGGCTCTCTGTCTGTCTGCCCGGCTCTCTGTCCATCTGTCTGCCCGGCTCTCTGTCTGTCTGTCTGCCCGGCTCTCTGTCTGTCTGTCTGCCCGGCTCTCTGTCTGTCTGTCTGTCCGGCTCTCTGTCTGTCTGTCTGTCCGGCTCTCTGTCTGCCCGGCTCTCTGTCTGTCTGTCTGCCCGGCTCTCTGTATGTCTGTCTGCCCGGCTCTCTGTATGTCTGTCTGCCCGGCTCTCTGTCTGTCTGTCTGCCCGGCTCTCTGTCTGTCTGTCTGTCTGTCTGTCTGGCTCTCTGTCTGTCTGTCTGTCTGTCTGCCCGGCTCTCTGTCTGTCTGTCTGTCTGCCCGGCTCTCTGTCTGTCTGTCTGTCTGCCCGGCTGTCTGTCAGTCTGGCTCTCTGTCTGTCTGTCTGCCCGGCTCTCTGTCTGTCTGCCCGCCCGGCTCTCTGTCTGTCTGCCCGCCCGGCTCTCTGTCTGTCTGCCCGGCTCTCTGTCTGTCTGTCTGCCCGGCTCTCTGTCTGTCTGTCTGTCTGTCTGCCCACTCTCTGTCTGTCTGTCTGTCTGCCCGGCTCTCTGTCTGTCTGTCTGTCTGCCCGGCCCTCTGCCCGGCTGTCTGTCTGTCTGCCCGGCTCTCTGTCTGTCTGTCTGCCCGGCCCTCTGTCTGTCTGTCAGCCCGGCTCTCTGTCTGTCTGTCTGTCTGTCTGTCTGGCTCTCTGTCTGTCTGTCTGTCTGTCTGCCCGGCTCTCTGTCTGTCTGTCTGTCTGCCCGGCTCTCTGTCTGTCTGTCTGTCTGCCCGGCTGTCTGTCAGTCTGGCTCTCTGTCTGTCTGTCTGCCCGGCTCTCTGTCTGTCTGCCCGCCCGGCTCTCTGTCTGTCTGCCCGCCCGGCTCTCTGTCTGTCTGCCCGGCTCTCTGCCTGTCTGTCTGCCTGTCTGTCTGTCTGTCTGTCTGTCTGCCCGGCTCTCTGTCTGTCTGCCCGGCTCTCTGTCTGTCTGTCCGTCTGTCTGCCCGGCTCTCTGTCTGTCTGTCAGCCCGGCTCTCTGTCTGTCTGCCTGTCTGTCTGCCTGTCTGTCTGCCTGTCTGCCCGGCTCTCTGTCTGTCTGTCTGTCTGTCTGCCCGGCTCTCTGTCTGTCTGTCCGTCTGTCTGCCCGGCTCTCTGTCCGTCTGTCTGCCCGGCTCTCTGTCCGTCTGTCTGTCCGGCTCTCTGTCTGTCTGCCCGGCTCTCTGTCTGTCTGCCCGGCTGTCTGTCTGGCTCTCTGTCTGTCTGTCTGTCTGTCTGCCCGGCTCTCTGTCCGTCTGTCTGCCCGGCTCTCTGTCCGTCTGTCTGCCCGGCTCTCTGTCTGTCTGTCTGCCCGGCTCTCTGTCTGTCTGTCTGCCCGGCTCTCTGTCTGTCTGTCTGCCCGGCTCTCTGTCTGTCTGTCTGCCCGGCTCTCTGTCTGTCTGTCTGCCCGGCTCTCTGTCTGTCTGTCTGCCCGGCCCTCTGTCTGTCTGTCTGGCTCTCTGTCTGTCTGTCTGTCTGTCTGTCTGCCCGGCTCTCTGTCTGTCTGTCTGTCTGCCCGGCTCTCTGTCTGTCTGTCTGCCCGGCTCTCTGTCTGTCTGTCTGCCCGGCTCTCTGTCTGTCTGTCTGCCCGGCTCTCTGTCTGTCTGCCCGCCCGGCTCTCTGTCTGTCTGTCTGTCCGGCCCTCTGTCTGTCTGTCTGTCAGCCCGGCTCTCTGTCTGCCTGTCTGTCTGTCTGTCTGCCTGTCTGTCTGCCCGGCTCTCTGTCTGTCCGGCTCTCTGTCTGTCTGTCTGTCCGGCTCTCTGTCTGCCCGGCTCTCTGTCTGTCTGTCTGCCCGGCTCTCTGTCTGTCTGTCTGCCCGGCTCTCTGTCTGTCTGTCTGCCCGGCTCTCTGTCTGTCTGTCTGTCTGTCTGTCTGTCTGTCTGCCCGGCTCTCTGTCTGTCTGTCTGTCTGCCCGGCGCTCTGTCTGTCTGTCTGTCTGCCCGGCGCTCTGTCTGTCTGTCTGCCGGCTCTCTGTCTGTCTGTCTGCCGGCTCTCTGTCTGTCTGTCTGCCGGCTCTCTGTCTGTCTGTCTGCCCGGCTCTCTGTCTGTCTGTCTGCCCGGCTCTCTGTCTGTCTGTCTGCCCGGCTCTCTGTCTGTCTGTCTGCCCGGCTCTCTGTCTGTCTGTCTGCCCGGCTCTCTGTCTGTCTGCCCGCCCGGCTCTCTGTCTGTCTGCCCGGCTCTCTGTCTGTCTGTCTGTCTGCCCGGCTCTCTGTCTGTCTGTCCGGCTCTCTGCCCGTCTGTTCTGTGTCTGTCTGTCTGTCCGGCTCTCTGTCTGTCTGCCCGGCTCTCTGGCTGTCTGTCTGCCCGTCTGCTCCGTGTCTGTCTGTCTGTCTGTCTGTCCGGCTCTCTGTCTGTCTGTCTGCCCGGCTCTCTGTCTGCCTGTCTGCCCGGCTCTCTGTCTGTCTGTCTGCCCGGCTCTCTGTCTGTCTGTCTGCCCGGCTCTCTGTCTGTCTGTCTGCCCGGCTCTCTGTCTGTCTGTCTGCCCGGCTCTCTGTCTGTCTGTCTGCCCGGCTCTCTGTCCGTCTGTCTGCCCGGCTCTCTGTCCGTCTGTCTGCCCGGCTCTCTGTCCGTCTGTCTGCCCGGCTCTCTGTCTGCCCGGCTCTCTGTCTGTCTGTCTGCCCGGCTCTCTGTCTGTCTGCCCGCCCGGCTCTCTGTCTGTCTGTCCGCCCGGCTCTCTGTCTGTCTGTCCGCCCGGCTCTCTGTCTGTCTGTCCGCCCGGCTCTCTGTCTGTCTGTCCGCCCGGCTCTCTGTCTGTCTGTCCGCCCGGCTCTCTGTCTGTCTGTCTGCCCGGCTCTCTGTCTGTCTGTCTGCCCGGCTCTCTGTCTGTCTGCCCGGCTCTCTGTCTGTCTGCCCGCCCGGCTCTCTCTCTGTCCTGTGTCTGTCCTGTGTCTGTCTGCCCGGCTCTCTGTCTCTCTGTTCTGTGTCTGTCGGTCTGTCTCCCTGTCTGTCTGTCTGCCCGCCCGGCTCTCTGTCTGTTTGTCTCTGTGTCTGCCTGTCTCTGTGTGTCTGCCTGTCTCTGTGTGTCTGCCTGTCTCTGTGTGTCTGCCTGTCTCTGTGTGTCTGTCTGTCTCTGTGTGTCTGTCTGTCTCTGTGTGTCTGTCTGTCTCTGTGTGTCTGTCTGTCTCTGTGTGTCTGTCTGTCTCTGTGTGTCTGTCTGTCTGTCTCTGTGTGTCTGTCTGTCTGTCTCTGTGTGTCTGTCTGTCTGTCTCTGTGTGTCTGTCTCTGTGTGTCTGTCTGTCTCTGTGTGTCTGTCTGTCTCTGTGTGTCTGTCTGTCTCTGTGTGTCTGTCTGTCTCTGTGTGTCTGTCTGTCTCTGTGTGTCTGTCTGTCTCTGTGTGTCTGTCTGTCTCTGTGTGTCTGTCTGTCTCTGTGTGTCTGTCTGTCTCTGTGTGTCTGTCTGTCTCTGTGTGTCTGTCTGTCTCTGTGTGTCTGTCTGTCTCTGTGTGTCTGTCTGTCTCTGTGTGTCTGTCTGTCTCTGTGTGTCTGTCTGTCTCTGTGTGTCTGTCTGTCTCTGTGTGTCTGTCTGTCTCTGTGTGTCTGTCTGTCTCTGTGTGTCTGTCTGTCTCTGTGTGTCTGTCTGTCTCTGTGTGTCTGTCTGTCTCTGTGTGTCCGTCTGTCTCTGTGTGTCCGTCTGTCTCTGTGTGTCCGTCTGTCTCTGTGTGTCCGTCTGTCTCTGTGTCCGTCTGTCTCTGTGTCCGTCTGTCTCTGTGTCCGTCTGTCTCTGTGTCCGTCTGTCTCTGTGTCCGTCTGTCTCTGTGTCCGTCTGTCTCTGTGTGTACTCACTCATGACAGTGTGCTGTGCGGCCTGCAGGACAGCCTGTATGGCCATGGCCTGGGCGTTAGCCTCCCCAGTAGCAGCGTGTTGTGCTGCCTCCTCGGCTGCAGCGGTAACAGCCAGCTCCTCGGGGGTTAAACCCGTCACCATCAGGGTCTGCTGGCCCCCAGCGCCACCTTCAGACATCAGCTCTGCAGGCAGGCCCTAGAGAACAGGATGCAGAGAAGGGGAACATTGTTGAGGAGGACAATTCAATATCTTTGTTGTGTTACACTACCAGGACATATTCACACACCTTCACAACGAAACTCAGAACTGAACTGTACCTCCTGCTCCCCCTGGTTCTGTTCCTCCATGCCCTCCACATGGACCTGTATCCCAGCTGCAGCAGCCTCCTCCAGGGTCACAACCCTTATTGTGCCCTCTGGGAGAGAGTCAGTCTGCATGGCCTCCTCTTCCTCTTCAGCCCCCGATGCCACCGCCTCAGACAACCCAGACATTGATGAGATCTCCTGGAGAACATAGAAGAGAGAAGAGGGAGAAGGAGAGAGAAGGAGAGAGAGAAGAGAGGAGAGCGAGAGAAGAGAGGAGAGAGAGGAGAGCGAAGAGAGAAGAGAGAGAGGGAGAGGAGGAGAGAGAAGAGAGAGGACAGAGGAGAGGAAGAGAGAAAGAGAGAGAAGAGAGAGAGGAAGAGAGAGAAGAGAGAGGACAGAGGAGAGGAAGAGAGAGAGGAGAGAAAGAGTGAAGGAAACTTACTGGGTGGGTTGCATCAACATGGTTTAAATTAATCTTAGATTAAGGTTAAATTAATACTAGGATTTATTAAAAACTTGGTTTAAAGTTTGATTAATAGATCAACCTTGATTTAACCAGGTTAATAGTTAATCCATGTTGGTGCTACCCACCCATGATGTCCAAAATAATTGATGTGAAAACAATTTTTAGTGCAGAGACTGGCTGTGGGGCTCGAACCAGTTGCCTACCTTCCAAGGCAAGTACTACCCACAACCCCAAGTACTACCCACAACCCCAAGTACGCTACCCACAACCCCAAGTACGCTAACCACAACCCCAAGTACGCTAACCACAACCACAAGTACTAACCACAACCACAAGTACTAACCACAACCCCAAGTACGCTAACCACAACCCCAAGTACGCTACCCACAACCCCAAGTACTACCCACAACCCCAAGTACTACCCACAACCCCAAGTACTACCCACAACCCCAAGTACTACCCACAACCCCAAGTACTACCCACAACCCCAAGTACTACCCACAACCCCAAGTACTACCCACAACCCCAAGTACGCTACCCACAACCCCAAGTACTAACCACAACCCCAAGTACGCTAACCACAACCCCAAGATCTACCCACAACCCCAAGTACGCTACCCACAACCCCAAGTACGCTACCCACAACCCCAAGTACGCTACCCACAACCCCAAGTACTACCCACAACCCCAAGTACTAACCACAACCCCAAGTACGCTAACCACAACCCCAAGTACTACCCACAACCCCAAGTACGCTAACCACAACCCCAAGTACGCTAACCACAACCCCAAGTACGCTAACCACAACCCCAAGTACTACCCACAACCCCAAGTACGCTAACCACAACCCCAAGTACGCTAACCACAACCCCAAGTACGCTACCCACAACCCCAAGTACTACCCACAACCCCAAGTACGCTAACCACAACCCCAAGTACTACCCACAACCCCAAGTACTACCCACAACCCCAAGTACGCTACCCAGAACCCCAAGAGAGTTGACAGTATGAAAGCCAGGTGTAATAGTGTCCTAACAGGTACGGAGGGCCCAGGTGTGGGCGTGGACTGAGTAACCATGGTGAAGGCTCTGCCAGACGTCGTCACAGCGTTGGACTCGGTAGTTGCCGAGGACGACGAGGGAGCCTCCGTAGTTCCGTTGTCTCCCTGTGTCGAGTCACCAGGCTGGGCTGGAGGGAGGAGGGACATCCCAACATTACGATTAAAACATCCCAACAGTAGGACTAAAACATCCCAACAGTAGGACTAAAACATCCCAACAGTAGGACTAAAACATCCCAACAGTAGGACTAAAACATCCCAACAATAGGACTAAAACATCCCAACAATAGGACTAAAACATCCCAACAGTAGGACTAAAACATCCCAACAGTAGGACTAAAACATCCCAACAGTAGGACTAAAACATCCCAACAGTAGGACTAAAACATCCCAACAGTAGGACTAAAACATCCCAACAGTAGGACTAAAACATCCCAACAGTAGGACTAAAACATCCCAACAGTAGGACTAAAACATCCCAACAGTAAGACTAAAACATCCCAACAGTAGGACTAAAACATCCCAACAGTAGGACTAAAACATCCCAACAGTAGGACTAAAACATCCCAACAGTAGGACTAAAACATCCCAACAGTAGGACTAAAACGTCCCAACAGTAGGACTAAAACGTCCCAACATTAGGACTAAAACATCCCAACAGTAGGACTAAAACATCCCAACAGTAGGACTAAAACATCCCAACAGTAGGACTAAAACATCCCAACAGTAGGACTAAAACATCCCAACAGTAGGACTAAAACATCCCAACAGTAGGACTAAAACATCCCAACAGTAGGACTAAAACATCCCAACAGTAGGACTAAAACATCCCAACAGTAGGACTAAAACATCCCAACAGTAGGACTAAAACACAGGTAAAAAAAAAAAAAAACTAAGGCTGTGTTTACACAGGCAGCCAAATTCTGATCCTTTGCCCAATTATTGGTCTTTGGACCAATCAGATCAGATCTGTTGCCAATAATTGTGCAAAAGATCAGAATTGGGCTGCCTGTGTAGAACGCAGCATGAGGGACAATTTCTCGGACCCAAATTAAACAAATTCTATTCCTTATGGAGATTCTCCTTTGCAGTCTAGGACCAGACGCAATCCGTCTGGAAAAATATTTCCTAAAAACCTATGAGAGCAGAAATCTGATTATACGTCTAAGGGTTCATACACATTTCGAAAGACTGAATTTCATGACTTTTCCCATGAGCAACAATCGGCAGCGTCTCTATGTACATATAAAAAAGTAAGTAATGTGATATCAACACTGGGAGGCTGCTCTCTGATCCCATGTACCATCTCCTGTCGTTGTGCAAGGCACATAACCCCCCCACAAAGTAGAATACCTGTTAGGCAACTGTATAAAACACATGTTGTCAACCCTCAGTCCGGAGCGCTACTGGGTCTGCTCAAACACATCAGAGACAGTTTTTCAAGGTCCGGTTGAGCAGCTCATTACTAAAATGTAGTTTGAGGGGAATAAAAGCCTGCACACCCATCAGCTCTCCTGGAGGATGGTTGACCACCCATTAGCTCTCCTGGAGGATTGGTTGACCACCCATCAGCTCTCCTGGAGGATTGGTTGACCACCCATCAGCTCTCCTGGAGGATTGGTTGACCACCCATTAGCTCTCCTGGAGGATTGGTTGACCACCCATCAGCTCTCCTGGAGGATTGGTTGACCCCCCATCAGCTCTCCTGGAGGATGGTTGACCACCCATTAGCTCTCCTGGAGGATGGTTGACCACCCATTAGCTCTCCTGGAGGATGGTTGACCACCCATCAGCTCTCCTGGAGGATGGTTGACCACCCATTAGCTCTCCTGGAGGATTGGTTGACCACCCATCAGCTCTCCTGGAGGATTGGTTGACCACCCATCAGCTCTCCTGGAGGATTGGTTGACCACCCATCAGCTCTCCTGGAGGATTGGTTGACCACCCATCAGCTCTCCTGGAGGATTGGTTGACCACCCATCAGCTCTCCTGGAGGATTGGTTGACCACCCATCAGCTCTCCTGGAGGATTGGTTGACCACCCATCAGCTCTCCTGGAGGATTGGTTAACCACCCATCAGCTCTCCTGGAGGATTGGTTAACCACCCATCAGCTCTCCTGGAGGATTGGTTGACCACCCATCAGCTCTCCCGGAGGATTGGTTGACCACCCATCAGCTCTCCCGGAGGATTGGTTGACCACCTATCAGCTCTCCTGGAGGATGGTTGACCACCCATCAGCTCTCCTGGAGGATGGTTGACCACCCATCAGCTCTCCTGGAGGATGGTTGACCACCCATCAGCTCTCCTGGAGGATGGTTGACCACCCATCAGCTCTCCCTGGAGGATGGTTGACCACCCATCAGCTCTCCTGGAGGATGGTTGACCACCCATCAGCTCTCCTGGAGGATGGTTGACCACCCATCAGCTCTCCTGGAGGATGGTTGACCACCCATCAGCTCTCCTGGAGGATGGTTGACCACCCATCAGCTCTCCTGGAGGATGGTTGACCACCCATTAGCTCTCCTGGAGGATGGTTGACCACCCATCAGCTCTCCTGGAGGATGGTTGACCACCCATCAGCTCTCCTGAAGGATTGGTTGACCACCCATCAGCTCTCCTGGAGGATGGTTGACCACCCTTGATGTAAAACATTGCAACCAAATACGTTTTATGCCTTTTTAAATAATTTGCTCATTCAATATATCAAAGAAAGATCAAATGGCAATGGTAGGCTACAAGTCTATTTATTCAGATGAAGCAAGCCCACAAATTGTCTTCAGGAAATTTACCTTTTCATGTTAGTCATATTTATCTTAGCTCCCTTAGAACTAAGTGTTTACTTTGAAGGCTGACTAGCATCTATTGAGTTGCAATGTCCCAATCATTGGATGCCCAAATCAACTGGAAGTATCTACAAAACAAGTTTTGAAGCCACATAATCCTAAAGAAATTACTCTTCGCGATTCTAATTATTATTTTGAGTCACATGATTCGATTCACCGCAATTGAATCATCGTTCATTTCGTCAAGAAATAAATCATTCAAATGAATCCTTATGAATCGTTCAATAAAGTAAATCAACTTCGTATGGCCTTATTACCAAGTTTTTTTGGGGGACATGACGAAAACATTAGTACATGCTAATAATAGCGCAACAGTTAACTAGAGGCTACAAGATATGTTATGAATTGGCTACCTAGTTATTAGTCTGTTCACCATCATATTTTATAGGATAGGTCTACCTGCTGCTGCGCTGTCCGACTGTCTCTCTCTCTCCTTGAGCAACATTTTCACATTTAAATTTTAGTCATTTAGCAGACGCTCTTATCCAGAGCGACTTACATGAGCAATTAGGGTTAAGTGCCTTGCTCAAGGGCACAGACAGATTTTTCACCTAGTCGGCTCGGGGATTAGAACCAGCGACCTTTCGGTTACTGGCACAACGCTCTTAACCACTAAGCTACCTGCCGCCTATCATTGCGCGGGCCACGCAACGGCACTAAAAACAGACACCGCCACGAATAACATCGGCGGCACAATCGACGGCTCAGTCCTCTTGCACACATGCAGGTGGTGAGTGTGCAGACTCTCTAAAACACTTGTCAAACACAAACATTTTTACAACAACCTAGCTACGTTTGTTATTTGAAGTTATAAAAAAAAAAAAACGTTTGATTTTGGTCGCAGCATATTATGCACACCTGCAAGCAAAGCAGCAAAGGCTGGACAAATATTATTGATCTCTTGTTTTAATATGTTAAAATGCTATATAGAGCATCCTATAAGTGGACATTATAAAGGGACATATTTTTTAAAACTAAAAACAGAGGCCAGGTTAGATCAGTTGTATGCATGTTGTTTTGTTCAAACATTAAATCGTCTATGTCTAGCCCGCAAATTCGTTGTGTTTTCAATATGGCCCGTGTGCTGATTGAGTTTGACACCCCTGCAGTAAAAGTGCCATTCCCATCCTGGCTGATACACTATATATATATATATATTCAAAAAAGTATGTGGACACCCCTTACATTTAGTGGATTCGGCTATTTCAGCCACACACGTTGTTGACAGGTGTATAAACATCGAGCCATGCGATCTCCATAGTGGTTATCGAAAGGGAGAGAGAGCTGGAAAGATTTTTCAAATACATTTGAGGAACTATTGTCATTCTCAAATGGATGTAAAAACACTTTGTTTGCTTGTTGTTTGAGGTGAAGAAAACATGACTTTGAGAAGCTCCACAGCTCATTAGTGGTAGTGCGTTAAGCCAATCAGAAACATATTCAGATCCCCAAATGGGCACATTTATATATGTCTACATCTGCATCCAGGCCAGTTAGCCTATAGGTCTACTTCTATGTGTAATCAGGATAACCGTAAATCAGTCCTTACTCAACATTGACAGGAGCGCTCCAAACAAAAGACAATGACTAAATTGACAGAACTCGTAAATGGAATTAAATAAACCAAAACTTGTTTCTCACAAGTGTAGCATAGGTTTTGCACTCTGAAAACAACGTGTCCACTCCGACAACGAGAACAGGAAGACTGGAATAATAATATTGAATGCAGTAAAACAAATGACCGTAACCAAAGTAACAAACATTGTAGATTAGAAATTATAGGAATTAACGGTAAATTGTTTAACACTTTTTTGGTTACTACATGATTCCATGTGTGTTATTTCATAGTTTTGATGTCTTCACTATTATTCTACAATGTAATTTTTTTAATATATATAAAGAAAAACCCTTTTGACTAGTAGTGTATACAGTTGAAGTCGGAAGTTTACATACACTTAGGTTGGAGTCATTAAAACTCGTTTTTCAACCACTCCACAAATTTCTTGTAAGCAAACTATAGTTTTGGCAAGTTGGTTAGGACATCTACTTTGTGCATGACAAGTAATTTTCCCAACAATTGTACACAGACAGATTATTTCACTTAATCACAATTCCAGTGGGTAAGAAGTTTACATACACTAAGTTGACTGTGCCTTTAAACAGCTTGGAAAATTCCAGAAAATGATGTCAGGGCGTTAGAAGCTTCTGATAGGCTAATTGACATCATTGAGTCAATTGGAGGTGTACCTGTGGATGTATTTCAAGGCCTACCTTCAAAACGCAGTGCCTCTTTGCTTGAAATCATGGGAAAATCAAAAGAAATCAGCCAAGACCTCAGAATTTTTTTTGTAGACCTCCACAAGTCTGGTGCATCCTTGGGAGCAATTTCCAAACGCCTGAAGGTACCACGTTCATCTGTACAAACAATAGTACGCAAGTATAAACACCATGGGACCACGCAGCCGTCATACCGCTCAGGAAGGAGACGCGTTCTGTCTCCTAGAGATGAACGTACTTTGGTGCGAAAAGTGCAAATCAATCCCAGAACAACAGCAAAGATGCTGGAGGAAACAGGTACAAAAGTATCTATATCCACAGTAAAACGAGTCCTATATCGACATAACCTGAAAGGCTGCTCAGCAAGGAAGAAGCCACTGCTCCAAAACCGCCTTCAAAAAGCCAGACTACGGTTTGCAACTGCACATGGGGACAAAGATCGTACTTTTTGGAGAAATGCCCTTTGGTCTGATGAAACAAAAATAGAACTGTTTGGCCATAATGACCATCGTTATGTTTGGAGGAAAAAGGGGGGAGCTTGCAAGCTGAAGAACACCATCCCAACCGTGAAGTACGGGGGTGGCAGCATCATGCTGTGGGGGTGCTTTGCTGCAGGAGGGACTGGTGCACTTCACAAAATAGATGGCATGATGAGGAAGGAAAATTATGTGGATATATTGAAGCAACATCTCAAGACATCAGTCAGGAAGTTAAAGCTTGGTCGTAAATGGGTCTTCCAAATGGACAATGACCCCAAGCATACTTCCAAAGTTGTGGCAAAATGGCTTAAGGACAGCAAAGTCAAGGTATTGGAGTGGCCATCACAAAGCCCTGACCTCAATCCTATAGAAAATGTGTTGGCAGAACTGAAAAAGCATGTGCGAGCAAGGAGGCCTATAAACCTGACTCAGTTACACCAGCTCTGTCAGGAGGAATGGGCCAAAATTCACCCAACGTATTGTGGGAAGCTTGTGGAAGGCTACCTGAAACGTTTGACCCAAGTTAAACAATTTAAAGGCAATGCTACCAAATACTAATTGAGTGTATGTAAACTTCTGACCCACTGGGAATGTGATGAAATAAATAAAAGCTGAAATAAATAATTCTCTCTACTATTATTCTGACATTTCACATTCTTAAAATAAAGTGGTGATCCTAACTGACCTAAGACAGGGAATTTGTACTAGGATTAAATGTCAGGAATTGTGAAAAACTGAGTTTAAATGTATTTGGCTAAGGTGTATGTAAACTTCCGACTTCAACTGTATATATTTGTTACTGCTCCACTAAAACAATCTTGATCGACCAACAGCATAACGACCCAACAATCGACTAATTGGGGCCCTACAGTGCTGTTATTGTGAAGTGGAAACGTCTAGGAGCAACAACGGCTCAGCTGCGAAGTGGTAGTCCACAACAAGCTCACAGAACGGGACCGCCGAGCGCTGAAGCGCATAAAAAAACGTTTGTCCTCGGTTGCAACGAAAAACATTTCTGTTCTCGCTTTCAACACTCACTACTGAGTTCCAAACTGCTTCTGGAAGCAACGTCAGCACAATAACTGTTTGTCGGTAGCTTCATGAAATGGGTTTCCATGGCCGAGCAGCCGCACACAAGCCTAAGATCACCATGCGCAATGCCAAGCGCAGGCTGGAGTGGTGTAAAGCTCACCGCCATTGGACTCTGGAGCAGTGGAAACGTATTCTCTGGAGTGATGAATCACTCTTCACCATCTGGCAGTCCGACGGACAAATCTGGGTTTGGCAGATGCCAGGAGAACGCTACCTGCCCCAATGCATAGTGCCAACTGTAAAGTTTTGTGGAGGAGTAATAATGGTCTGGGGCTGTTTTTCATCGTTCGGGCTAGGCCCCTTAGTTCCAGTGAAGGGAAATCTTAACGTTACAGCATACAATTACATTCTAGATAATTCTGTGCTTCCAACTTTGTGGCAACTGTTTGGGGAAGGCCCTTTCCCGTTTCAGCATGACAATGCCCCCGTGCACAAAGCGAGGTCCATACAGAAATGGTTTGTCGAGATCAGTGTGGAAGAACTTGACTGGCCTGCACAGAGCCCTAACCTCAACCCCATCGAACACCTTTGGGATGAATTGGAACGCCGACTGCGAGCCAGGCCCAATCACCCAACATCTAGTGGAAAGCCTTCCCAGAATGGTAGAGGCTGTTATAGCATCAAAACGGGGGGCCAACTCCATATTAATGCCCATGATGTTGGACTGAGATGTTGACCAGCAGGCGTCCACATACTGTTGGGCATGTAGTGGGTGTTGATTTTGTATTTGATTCATAAAATATTTTAAAACGGTGCCTAAATAAATTACATGAACAGAAATTATTTGAAATTAATTTCCATTACTTTTCCAGGCCTGGAAAAAAAAAAACTTGTTCAAATGCCATGTCTTTTCCAGGATTTTCATGACCATACGAACCCTGACATCTGTCAACTTTAAGAAAGAAATGGGTCACAGACACAGTCATGTTCAGTGGATAGATAGCAGAAGCTCCTACCTGTGGCAGTAGTGGCCGTGTTGGTCGTCCCCGTCTCATGCGTTTCACACGGAGGATTGGAACACACCCTCTGGACCGTGCCCGTTCCTGTCCCTGTTCCCGCCAGGTTGGACGTAGCCTGAGACGGGGTGTTGGTCGTCCCTGTCTCATGCGTTTCACACGGAGGATTGGAACACACCCTCTGGACCGTGCCCGTTCCTGTCCCTGTTCCCGCCAGGTTGGACGTAGCCTGAGACGGGGTGTTGGTCTTCCCCGTCTCATGCGTTTCACACGGAGGATTGGAACACACCCTCTGCACTGTCCCTGTAGTCTGTCCACTGCCCATACTGGAGTTGGCCTGCGTCGAGGTAGTGGTGGTGTCTGTCTGGTGTGTTTCATAGCGTGGACTGGAGCACACAGGAGAGGTGAGGGGGGACCCTCCTCCACAACCGCTGGACGATTTGCTCTGGCTGTCGGAGGACGAGGAGCCGAGACTCATCCCCATCTTATCAGAGCCCATGTTAGAGCGGGCGGTGGTGGAGGTGTAGGTGGTCCCTGTTCTCAGGGTCTCCGGTCGCAGCACCCCCGGCGCAGACACGGCCCCGGAGACAGACGAGGGGGAGAGGGCTCCGGAGGAGGAGGGGGCCGGAGAGGACGGAGGATCAGACCCACTGGGGTTAGTTATGCAGGAACCTTGCTGTTGCTTGTCGGACCCCATGTTACAGCTGGCAGTGGTCGGGGTGTTGGTAGTGCCTGTATCGTGGGTCTCTGACGGGGGGTTGGTGCACAGCTGCTGTACCTGGCCCATGTTGGAGGACGCCGTCGTTTGAGTATTGGTGGTGCCGGTATCGTGGGTTTCACACGGCGGGTTTGAACACACCCTCTCCACCCCACCATTACCGGTCATGTTAGCGGAGGCCGTGGTAGCCGTGTTGGTGGTGCCGGTCTCGTGGGTCTCGCAGGGGGGGTTAGAGCAGACCAGGGTCACCGTGGAGGAGGGGTCAGCGGAGGTGGGGGAGGACATGATGGAGACAGGAAGGTCATGGACAGGCTGAGCCTCCACGCCGCTGGGGGTCGTGATCAAGGTCACCTGGGTGGCCTGGCCTCCTGCCTGGAGGACAGACACAAGAGGTCAATAATACAAGTTAATAAATTAAATCTTGCCAATAAAATTAAGAAATATTTGAATAAATACTACTTATATAAATGGAATTCAAATCATTCCAAATGTTATGTTTTCTATTTGTGTTTTCATGGTGGCAGAAAAGAAGTGCCACAGTTCGAGAAGCACTGAAACGTCTACTTTTCAAAGTCAGCTTGCCGTCTTCCCAGGCGTTTCAAAGTCAGCTTGCTGTCTCCTAGACGTATCAAAGTCATCTTGCTCTCACCCAGGCGTATCAAAGTCAGCTTGCTGTCTTCCCAGGCGTTTCAAAGTCAGCTTGCTGTCTTCCCAGGCGTATCAAAGTCAGCTTGCTGTCTTCCCAGGTGTTTCAAAGTCAGCTTGCTGTCTTCCCAGGCGTATCAAAGTCAGCTTGCTGTCTTCCCAGGCGTATCAAAGTCAGCTTGCTGTCTTCCCAGGCGTATCAAAGTCAGCTTGCTGTCTTCCCAGGCGTATCAAAGTCAGCTTGCTGTCTTCCCAGGCGTATCAAAGTCAGCTTGCTGTCTCCCAGGCGTATCAAAGTCAGCTTGCTGTCTTCCCAGGCGTATCAAAGTCATCTTGCCGTCTTCCCAGGCGTATCAAAGTCATCTTGCTGTCTAACATGCGTATCAAAGTCAGCTTGCTGTCTAACATGCGTATCAAAGTCAGCTTGCTGTCTTCCCAGGCGTATCAAAGTCAGCTTGCTGTCTCCTAGACGTATCAAAGTCAGCTTGCTGTCTTCCCAGCCGTATCAAGGTCAGCTTGCTGTCTTCCCAGGCGTTTCAAAGTCAGCTTGCTGTCTCCCAGGCGTATCAAAGTCAGCTTGCTGTCTCCCAGGTGTATATGCCACCAGGACAAGCTAAGCAGCTAATTTAAATGGGATTCAACCCATTCCAAGTATTAATGACGGCAGTATGCATCTGTACCAAACTGATTACAACCTGTCCTGGACTGACATAAGAAATGTGGTAGATAAGACACTACGGCTGCGTAGGCAGACAATTCTGATCGATTTATTCACCAATTGGACTTTTAACCAACTAGAGCAGCTCTTTTGCCAATAATTGGGCAAAAGTTCAGAATTGGGCTGCCTGTGTAAATCAAATCAAATGTTATTTGCAACATGCGCCAAATACAACAGGTGTAGACCTTACAATGAAATGCTTACTTACAAGCCCTTAACCAACAATGCAGTTTTAAGAAAAATAAGTGTTAAGTAAAAAAATAGATAAAAAATAAAAATGCATGCTTCAGTGTTGCTTGCCTCCAAGCGAGCATAGAAGTGGTTTAGCTCGACTGGTAGGCTTGTGTCATTGGGCAGCTCGCGGCTGTGCTTCCTTTTGTAGTCCGTAATAGTTTTCAAGCCCTGCCACATCCGACGAGCGTCAGAGCCAGTGTAGTACGATTCAATCTAAGTCCTGTATTGACGCTTTGCCCGTTTGATGGTTCGTCGGAGGGCATAGCGGGATTTCTTATAAGCGTCCGGGTTAGAGTCCCGCTCCTTGAAAGCGGCAGCTCTACCCTTTAGCTCAGTGCGGATGTTGCCTGTAATCCATGGCTTCTGGTTGGGGTATGTACGTACAGTCACTGTGGGGACGACGTCATCGACGCACTTATTGATGAAGCCAGTGACTGATGTGGTTTACTCCTCAATGCCTTCGGAAGAATCCCGGAACATATTCCAGTCTGTGCTAGCAAAACAGTCCTGTAGCTTAGCATCTGCGTCATCTGACCACTTCTGAGCGAGTCACTGGTACTTCCTGCTTTAGTTATAAGCAGGAATCAGGAGGACAGAATTATGGTCAGATTTGCCAAATGGAGGGCGAGGGAGAACTTTGTATGCATCTGTGTGTGGAGTAAAGGTGGTCCAGAGTTTTTTTTCCTCTGGTTGCACATTTAACATGCTGGTAGAAATGAGGGAAAACGGATTTAAGTTTCCCTACATTAAAGTCCCCGGCCGCCTCTGGATGAGTGTTTTCCTGTTTGCTTATGGCCTTATACAGCTCGTTGAGTGCGGTCTTAGCGCCAGGATCAGTTTGTGGTGGTAAATAGACAGCTACGAAAAATATAGATGAAAACTCTCTTGGTAAATAGTGTGGTCTACAGCTTATCATGAGATACTCTACCTCAGGCGAGCAAAACCTCGAGACTTCCTTAATATTAGATTTTGTGCACCAGCTGTTGTTTACAAATATACACAGACCGCCACCCCTTGTCTTACCGGAGTCAGCTGTTCGATCTTGCCGATGCACCGAAAACCCCGCCAGCTGTATGTTATCCATGTCGTCGTTCAGCCACGACTCGGTGAAACATAAGATATTACAGTTTATAACGTCCCGGTGGTAGGATATTCTTGATCGGAGCTCATCCATTTTATTATCCAATGATTGTACGTTGGCTAAAATGACTGATGGTAGAGGCAGATCACCCACTCGCCGTCGGCTCATTACAAGGCACCCCGACCTACGTCCCCGATATCACTGTCTCTTCTTCATGCGAATGACGGGAATTTGGGCCTTGTCGGGTGTCGGAAGTAAATCCTTCGCGTCCGACTCCTTAAAGAAAAAATATTGGTCCAGTACGAGGTGAGTAATCGCTGTCCTGAAATCCAGAAGCTCTTTTTCGGTCATAAGAGACGGAGGCAGAAACATTATGTACAAAATAAGTTACAAATAACGTGAAAACACACACACACTCAATTGGTTAGGAGCCGGTAAAAACGGCAGCCATCTCCTCCGGCGCCATTGAACTGTACATCGTCTACATAAACTGTACCTGTGCTGCGGAGACAGTGACCTGTCCAGGCAGGGTCGTCCTGGTGCCCAAGGTGGTGATGGGAGTAGCGCTGGCAACACTTCCTCCTGCCAGGCTGGTCGACACTGTGCCAGTCACTGTACCCAACGTAGTCACACCTGGGTCAGAGGGAGAACATTGATTTATTAATTGATTGATCGCTATTGGTAGCGCTAACAGACATGTAAGTCGCTCTGGATAAGAGTGTCTGCTAAATGACTTAAATGTAATTGTACCTAAGCTAGTCTAATGGGACTGATGCTGCAAAACAGCACAAGCTAAAGCATGATGGTGACTGTTGATAAATAATAATAATAATAATAATAATAATAATAAGCCATTTAGCAGACGCTTTTATCCAAAGCGACTTACAGTCATGCGTGCATACATTTTTTGTGTATGGGTGGTCCCGGGGATCGAACCCACTACCCTGGCGTTACAAGCGCCATGCTCTACCAGTTGAGCTACAGAGGACCACATTGATGACTCAATGTGTCTCTAACTAAATCATATTCAGGACCATAAATTAGACATGACTAGCAAAGCTGTGATTATCACTGAGCTCCTTACCTGTGGTTCCCTTGACGACCAGGGTGGTGACGTTAGGTTTGACACCGGAAACAGTTACCGGGGAGACGAGACGTACACCTCCCATGGGGACGGTCCGTAAAATAGTCCCGGGCTGTCCGGGGGCACCCTTCAGCACCACCTGGTAGAAACATCATAACAACCTGTTAGATACATAGAGCTATTAGAGGCGCCATCAAACCCCTACAACTCATCCAGAATGCCGCAGCCCGTCTGGTGTTCAACCTTCCCAAGTTCTCTCACGTCACCCCGCTCCTCCGCACACTCCACTGGCTTCCAGTTGAAGCTCGCATCTGCTACAAGACCATGGTGCTTGCCTACGGAGCTGTGAGGGGAACGGCACCGCCTTTCCTTCAGGCTCTGATCAGTCCCTACACCCAAACGAGGGCATTGCGTTCATCCACCTCTGGCCTGCTGGCACCCCTACCTCTGCGGAAGCACAGTTCCCGCTCAGCCCAGTCAAAACTGTTCGCTGCTCTGGCACCCCAATGGTGGAACAAGCTCCCTCACGACGCCAGAGTCACTCACCACCTTCCGGAGACACTTGAAACCCCACCTCTTTAAGGAATATCTGGGATAGGATAAAGTAATCCTTCTACCCCCCCCCTTACCCCACCCCAAAAAATAAAAAATAAACATATTGTAAAGTGGTTATCCCACTGGCTATAAGGTGAATGCACCTTAAGTCGCTCTGGATAAGAGCGTCCGCTAAATGACGTAAATGTAAATGTTATATACAGTAAAATAGTCACAGGCCAGGGGCAACATTTGAAGCACCACCTGGTAGAAACAGAGGATGTATACAGGACAAGACAGGTAATAAGCACATCAAACGTATTTCCCTGAGCAAGGCCCTAATGTGTTATGAAACGTAAAATAACTTTATTGTACAGTTGTTGTCAAAAGTTTTGAGAATGACGCAAATACTAATTTTCACAAAGTCTGCTGCCTCAGTTTTGATGATGGCAATTTGCATATACTCCAGAATGTCTTGAAGAGTGATCAGATGAATTGCAATTAATTGCAAAGTCCCTCTGTGCCATGAAAATGAACTTAATCCCCAAAAAACATTTCCACTGCATTTCAGCCCTGCCACAATAGGACCAGCTGACATCATGTCAGTGATTCTCTCGTTAACACAGGTGAGAGTGTTGACGAGGACAAGGCTGGAGATCACTCTGTCATGCTGATTGAGTCAGAATAACAGACTGGAAGCTTTAAAAGGAGGGTGGTGCTTGAAATCATTGTTCTTCCTCTGTTAACCATGGTTACCTGCAAGGAAACATGTGCCGTCATCATTGCTTTGCACAAAAAGGTCTTCACAGGCAAGGATATTGCTGCTAGTAAGATTGCATCAAGAACTTCAAGGAGAGAGGTTCAATTGTTGTGAAGAAGGCGTCAGGGTGCCCAAGAAAGTCCAGCAAAGTTGATTCAGCTGCGGGATCGGGGCACCACCAGTGCAGAGCTTGCTCAGGAATGGCAGCAGGCAGATTTGAGTGCATCTGCACGCACAGTGAGGCAAAGACATTTGGAGGATGGCCTGGTGTCAAGAAGGGCAGAAAAGAAGCCACTTCTCTCCAGGAAAAACATCAGGGACAGACTGATATTCTGCAAAAGGTACAGGGATTGGACTGCTGAGGGCTGGGGTAAAGTCATTTTCTCTGATGAATCCCCTTTCCGATTGTTTGGGGCATCCGGAAAACACCTTGTCCGGAGAAGACCAGGTGAGCACTACCATCAGTCCTGTGTCATGCCAACAGTAAAGCATCCTGAGACCATTCATGTGTGGGGTTGCTTCTCAGCCAAGGGAGTGGGCTCACTCACATTTCTGCCTAAGAACACAGCCATGAATAAAGAATGGTCCCAACACATCCTCCGAGAGCAACTACTCCCAACCATCCAAGAACAGTGTGGTGACGACCAATGCCTTTTTCCAGCATGATGGAGCACCTTGCCATAAGGCAAAAGTGATAACTAAGTGGCTCGGGGAACAAAACATTGACATTTTGGGTCCATGGCCAGGAAACTCCCCAGACCTTAATCCCATTGAGAACTTGTGGTCGATCCTCAAGAGGCGGGTGGACAAACAAAAACCCACAAATTCTGACAAACTCCAAGCATTGATTATGCAAGAATAGGCTGCCATCAGTCAGGATGTGGCCCAGAAGTTAATTGACAGCATGCCAGGGCGGATTGCAGAGGTCTTGAAAAAGAAGGGTCAACACTGCAAATATTGACTCTTTGCATAAACTTAATGTAATTGTCAATAAAAGCCTTTGACACATATGGAATGCTTGTAATTATACTTCAGTATACCATAGTAACATCTGACAAAAAATATCTCATAACACTGAAGCAGCGAATTTCGTGAAGACCAATACTTGTGTCATTCTCAAAACTTTTGACCACGACTGTATATAACTGCCATAATGTTGCTGGACCCCAGGAAGAGTAGCTGCTGCCTTGGCAGGAACTAATGGGGATCCATAATAAACCCCAGGAAGAGTAGCTGCTGCCTTGGCAGGAACTAATGGGGATCCATAATAAACCCCAGGAAGAGTAGCTGCTGCCTTGGCAGGAACTAATGGGGATCCATAATAAACCCCAGGAAGAGTAGCTGCTGCCTTGGCAGGAACTAATGGGGATCCATAATAAACCCCAGGAAGAGTAGCTGCTGCCTTGGCAGGAACTAATGGGGATCCATAATAAACCCCAGGAAGAGTAGCTGCTGCCTTGGCAGGAACTAATGGTGATCCATAATAAACACAAATAACCACAATTGCTCTCCATCCAGGGTTAATTCAGGTGCTGGAAAAACAAAATGTGTAACAAATAATGTGTCCACGACTTAAGGCCAGGTACCAATTTAGAAATTAATATTAGTGTTTTCAAAAAGTAAACATAAAAAATAATGTCAAAAATGTATCTATTCTCATATTTTCTTCAGTTTATCGTACTACCATCATCACCATTTGAATGCATTTTAAACACTTTAAATCAATAATTTCTAAGCTGACTACATTAAAATGGCACAATTTAAAAAGCCCATTTCATAGCGTGTTACGAACTGCACTACAGTATATTAAGTAACTTACTTTGACGCGTTAGTGATGGGTCTAAATAGGCGGTTGGTAGTCTAAAGTCAGTGTACTTGTCTTAACAGTCTAGAGTCTCAACAGTCTAGAGTCTCAACAGTCTAGAGTCTAAGGGGGGTTCTACTAAGCTAACATATGGAATTGTTTTAAGATGGTCATGTCAAGGATAATTTAACCTCTTTTGGGCACTAAACTATCTCCATATATACACTTCCATTCATTTTTTTCAACAGGTCCCGGGGACCTTGAGATGAGTCTTGTGGGCATCCTAGAACAACCAACATGTACGCGTTTGTGTGAGACTGACCTTTCCACAGAGGGGTCATATTACTGTTTGGACGCTACAGCCAGAAGTTGGCAGAAGAAGTTGTACCGACTTCAGACAAGTCCCGTGTCGTTTGTGTGTGTGTGTGTGTGTGTGTGTGTGTGTGTGTGTGTGGGGGGGGGTCGTAGAGCAAACCATCGTGTTCGTGAGAGTCTCATCTTTCCACAGAGGGGTCATAATAGTTTTTAGGCCAAACCGTTCCGACACTTTAGACGTTTTTTGTGAGACCGATTTTCGGGATCGCTCATGATCTGACAAACAACACTCTAGCTGACGCCTTTCATCGCAGATGCGGAAGGGGGATATCGGCAAATTGAGACACAAAAAAACATATCTCTAGCTTAAAACAGGCGATTTTTTACATTATTATGTTAAATTAGATTTCCGCTGGGCCACGGAAATTGTAGAAAAAAGATTAACTGCCATTTCCCAAAAGTCAGACTCTTTCCAGACGCCAACTCATTTTTCTCAGCTTTAGAAGAGTCCACATTCAACACATTGGTGTGATTATCCTTAGATATATTCTCCAGACTTACTCAGCGGGAATTGTTGATATGTTGTACATTTTATCTTTAAAAAAAAGTTTATCCACAATTTGCTCTTGTCCAGTTCTAGAGTGTATTAACAAAATGAAATCAAAATATTTAGGCTGACTTCATCCAGTGTCGGGAAAAATGCATTTGCGTGATATGCAAATATGTGCATATTTAATGAGATACAGTGCCTTCAGAAAGGCCATTCAAACCCCTTTTCCCAGATTTTGTTGTACTGCAGCTTGAATTTAAAATTGATTAAATTGAGATGTGGTCGTCACTGGTCCACACACACACACACACACACACACACACAATACCCCATAATGTTAAAGTGGAATTGTGTGTTTTTTATTTATTTTACAAATGAAAAGCTGAAATGTCTTGAGTCAGTAAGTATTCAACCCCTTTGTTATGGCAATCCTAAATAATCCCGCAGTCGAGCAGTGTATATTAAAACACAGATTCAACCACAAATACGAGGGAGGTTTTCCAATGCCTGGCAAAGAAGGGCGATGGGTAAAAAAACAAAAAAAACAGACATTGAATATCCCTTTGAGCACGGTGAAGTTATTAATTACACTTTGGATGGTGTATCAACACACCCAGTAACTACAAAGATACAGGCCTCCTTCCTAACTCAGTTGCCGGAGAGGAAGGAAACCGCTCAGGGATTTCACCACGAGGCCAATGGTGACTTTAAAAAACAGCAATCTAGCAATGACCAACAACCAATTTGACAGAGCTTGAAGACATTTTAAAATAATATTAAGACAAAATGTTGCACGATCCAGGTGTGGAAAGCTCTTAGCTGTAATCGCTGCCAAAAGGTGATTCAACAAAGTATTGACTCAAGGGTGTGAATACTTATGTAAATTTGATATTTCAATAAAATGTATAAAACCATGTTTTCACTTTGTCATTATAGGCTATTGTGTGTTGCTCTATTTAATCCATTTTGAATTCTGGCTGTAACAACACAACATGGAATAAGTCAAGGGGTATGAATACTTTCTGAATGCACTGTATATCCTCATTTGCATATTTTAAAATATTTCAGAATTTTGTTTATACAAAAAAGTATTATACTTTTGTCTACATTCAGCTGGTAAAAGTTGATTGTGATATGATTAGGGGAAAACATGTACCTATGATTAGGGGAAAACCTATGAGGGTGTGATGCCTGGCTTTAATGTCTCTCAGGGGAGTCTGCTTCAGGGAAATAATTTCACTATTTGAATAATAGCATTAGATCGAAATAAGTGTAAAAAAAAAAATATATATATATATATATAAATAAATAACTTGCTTGCTGTGCAGCCTGCGCGACTCGAGACGGTGCAGCTCTGCTTGCTGCTGCAGCAGGGAGTAGCAGGGGTCGGGGTGTTTGACGCGGGAGGGAGAGACGGAGCAGCTCTGCTTGCTGCTGCAGCAGGGAGTAGCAGGGGTCGGGGTGTTTGACGCGGGAGGGAGAGACGGAGCAGCTCTGCTTGCTGCTGCAGCAGGGGTAGCAGGGGTCGGGGTGTTTGACGCGGGAGGGAGAGACGGTGCAGCTCTGCTTGCTGCTGCAGCAGGGGTAGCAGGGGTCGGGGTGTTTGACGCGGGAGGGAGAGACGGAGCAGCTCTGCTTGCTGCTGCAGCAGGGGTAGCAGGGGTCGGGGTGTTTGACGCGGGAGGGAGAGACGGTGCAGCTCTGCTTGCTGCTGCAGCAGGGAGTAGCAGGGGTCGGGGTGTTTGACGCGGGAGGGAGAGACGGAGCAGCTCTGCTTGCTGCTGCAGCAGGGGGTAGCAGGGGTCGGGGGTGTTTGACGCGGGAGGGAGAGACGGTGCAGCTCTGCTTGCTGCTGCAGCAGGGAGTAGCAGGGGTCGGGGTGTTTGACGCGGAGGGAGAGACGGAGCAGCTCTGCTTGCTGCTGCAGCAGGGAGTAGCAGGGGTCGGGGTGTTTGACGCGGGAGGGAGAGACGGAGCAGCTCTGCTTGCTGCTGCAGCAGGGAGTAGCAGGGGTCGGGGTGTTTGACGCGGGAGGGAGAGACGGTGCAGCTCTGCTTGCTGCTGCAGCAGGGAGTAGCAGGGGTCGGGGGTGTTTGGGACGGGAGGGAGACGGTGCTGCTCTGCTTGCTGCTGCAGCAGGGGTAGCAGGGGTCGGGGGTGTTTGAGCGGGAGGGAGAGACGGTGCAGCTCTGCTTGCTGCTGCAGCAGGGGGTAGCAGGGGTCGGGGTGTTTGACGCGGGAGGGAGAGACGGTGCAGCTCTGCTTGCTGCTGCAGCAGGGGGTAGCAGGGGTCGGGGTGTTTGACGCGGGAGGGAGAGACGGAGCAGCTCTGCTTGCTGCTGCAGCAGGGGTAGCAGGGGTCGGGGTGTTTGAGGGGGGAGGGAGAGACGGAGCAGCTCTGCTTGCTGCTGCAGCAGGGGTAGCAGGGGTCGGGGTGTTTGACGCGGGAGGGAGAGACGGAGCAGCTCTGCTTGCTGCTGCAGCAGGGGTAGCAGGGGTCGGGGTGTTTGACGCGGGAGGGAGAGACGGAGCAGCTCTGACTGGGGCTAGTTAGCTTGTAGATTGCCAAAGTAACTTCTTGGGCGGCAGGCAGCTTAGTGGGTAAGAGCGTTGCGCCAGTAACCGAAAGGTCGCTGGTTCTAATCCCCGAGCCGACTAGCCGAAAAATCTGTCGATGTGCCCTTGAGCAAGGCACTTAACCCTAACTGCTCCTGTAAGTCGCTCTGGATAAGAGCGTCTGCTAAATGACTAAAATGTAAATGTAAACTTCTCATCCCATCTGGTAGTGCCGGTCTTTACTGCATCAAATCGATCTAAAGAAGCTAGCTAAGACAGCGATGTCACATAAATCAATGTTTAGACAAAGCCTTTTCATTGTTAAAATAGGCCAATGATTTTCTTTTTTCTTTCAAAAAATGAATACTCAAATGTATTCTAATATTACAGTCCGTTTGGGTATTCAAATAACCGTGCCCATCCCTAATATATGCTTCACATTGTATTGCATGTTTTTGCACCATCTTTTTTCTGCTTATACAACAATGCGTCTGCAGCATTTTACAATGTTAGTTTTACTAACGTGAGCCACTCATGTTATGACCTTTTTCATAAAAGGGTTATGAATGACTTTGTACACCCCCTGTACCTGTGTGAGTCCCTGCTGGCCAGCCCCAGCTCTGGGCATAGCGCCGATGATCTTGCTTGGTGTTATTGTACCAGGGTTAAGGTTAGAGAGGGTTGGGTGTACCTGTGTGAGTCCCTGCTGGCCAGCCCCAGCTCTGGGCATAGCGCCGATGATCTTGCTTGGTGTTATTGTACCAGGGTTAAGGTTAGAGAGGGTTGGGTGTACCTGTGTGAGTCCCTGCTGGCCAGCCCCAGCTCTGGGCATAGCGCCGATGATCTTGCTTGGTGTTATTGTACCAGGGTTAAGGTTAGAGAGGGTTGGGTGTACCTGTGTGAGTCCCTGCTGGCCAGCCCCAGCTCTGGGCATAGCGCCGATGATCTTGCTTGGTGTTATTGTACCAGGGTTAAGGTTAGAGAGGGTTGGGTGTACCTGTGTGAGTCCCTGCTGGCCAGCCCCAGCTCTGGGCATAGCGCTGATGATCTTGCTTGGTGTTATTGTACCAGGGTTAAGGTTAGAGAGGGTTGGGTGTACCTGTGTGAGTCCCTGCTGGCCAGCCCCAGCTCTGGGCATAGCGCTGATGATCTTGCTTGGTGTTATTGTACCAGGGTTAAGGTTAGAGAGGGTTGGGTGTACCTGTGTGAGTCCCTGCTGGCCAGCCCCAGCTCTGGGCATAGCGCCGATGATCTTGCTTGGTGTTATTGTACCAGGGTTAAGGTTAGAGAGGGTTGGGTGTACCTGTGTGAGTCCCTGCTGGCCAGCCGCAGCTCTGGGCATAGCGCCGATGATCTTGCTTGGTGTTATTGTACCAGGGTTAAGGTTAGAGAGGGTTGGGTGTACCTGTGTGAGTCCCTGCTGGCCAGCCCCAGCTCTGGGCATAGCGCCGATGATCTTGCTTGGTGTTATTGTACCAGGGTTAAGGTTAGAGAGGGTTGGGTGTACCTGTGTGAGTCCCTGCTGGCCAGCCCCCAGCTCTGGGCATAGCGCCGATGATCTTGCTTGGTGTTATTGTACCAGGGTTAAGGTTAGAGAGGGTTGGGTGTACCTGTGTGAGTCCCTGCTGGCCAGCCCCAGCTCTGGGCATAGCGCCGATGATCTTGCTTGGTGTTATTGTACCAGGGTTAAGGTTAGAGAGGGTTGGGTGTACCTGTGTGAGTCCCTGCTGGCCAGCCCCAGCTCTGGGCATAGCGCCGATGATCTTGCTTGGTGTTATTGTACCAGGGTTAAGGTTAGAGAGGGTTGGGTGTACCTGTGTGAGTCCCTGCTGGCCAGCCCCAGCTCTGGGCATAGCGCTGATGATCTTGCTTGGTGTTATTGTACCAGGGTTAAGGTTAGAGAGGGTTGGGTGTACCTGTGTGAGTCCCTGCTGGCCAGCCCCAGCTCTGGGCATAGCGCCGATGATCTTGCTTGGTGTTATTGTACCAGGGTTAAGGTTAGAGAGGGTTGGGTGTACCTGTGTGAGTCCCTGCTGGCCAGCCCCAGCTCTGGGCATAGCGCTGATGATCTTGCCTGGAGTCCCGGTGCCTGGTGTCATCATCTTAGTGGTGATGATGGTAATGGGGGACTTCATACCACTGCCAGTCACTCCTGACCAGACAACAGATTAAACACATACAGAGGTTCAAGTTCTATGTAGTAGGCAGGGTAAGCCGATTTCTGGTATATCAACAAAATAAATAAAATCACAGCATGCTTTTGGACTCATTCAGCAGTTACCTGATGAAGCACAATACCATTGGAAATTAATGTTGAAAATTACAAAATGTATATTCCCAAAATGATGCCACAGATTGAAACGTCTGGCTCCTTGTTCTCCGCATGTATTAAACTGAAGAATCCGGTTGGAATTTACACTCCTCACCAAATATGGTGATGAGGGGAAGCCCAGCGGACGGCAGCGGGAGAAGATGGAGCGAGAAACGGGCCAAAGATCTACTCATTCTTATGGAAGAAAATCCCGACCTCAATACAGTTTTCTGTTCCCAATAGGGATGTGACAAGTGGCATTTTTTTTCTTAATGTTTAAACTGCATTTTTGGGGGGTATGACCGCTAGGGGGCGATGAAGTTCTACCACAGTCACACAGTAGGCTCAGGCATCTGGAATCTGCTTTGTGGCAGGTGAAACTGTCCCGAAGACAACCGTTAATTGACATTTGCCTCTAGTGTTCCTGACATTTGCCTCTAGTGTTCCTGACATTTGCCTCTAGTGTTCCTGACATTTGCTTCTAGTGTTCCTGACATTTGTTATGTGCATTTAGCGACTCACAACAAAAACTTTGCTGTTAAAATATAAAAACATGACATCAAACCCGTTTCCTGGGGTCTCCACCGAACCAGGTAAATCCGCTTTTAATTTTAAAAGCACCTCATTGCTGGAACAAACTATACAATACATTACAATTAGATGTTCTGGTGCCACTCTGGCAATTTAATATATTCTTATTGAGAAATGTAATTGTTTTTCTTGAGTATTTGTGTTGTGCTGTATTCGACTGCTTTTACATTGTATTACGATTTCGTCACTGTATATGCAGGGCTCCCTGTGAAAGAGACCCTGGTCTCAATGGTGACTCCCTGCTTAAATAAAACGTTAAAAAATATATATATATTAATTTGAAAGATGCATATCCGCTAACTAACATTACAGCCTTCTTGCATTAGGTAGGCTTATTTGTAAAAAACAAACAAAAATTCCTTTGATGATGGGGACCTGTTAATGGTAGTTTTGTGATAACTGCACTATGATTTAAATTCTGGAGGAAAAAAAAAGTTTTTTGGTTTGGGATTTTTTCTTAATGTTAATGATTCAATTTCATTTAAACTTATTTTGCGCTAATGAAACTACCACACCTCAAACCACATGGAAACTGGATATATTTTGACATCACTGGTTAGACCTGCAGAACACAGACAGCTACATTTTGATACAGGGGGTCACCAAAACAGAAACGCAACACTGTTTCATCAATCACTCCCATCGATTATTACGTTGGAATCAATTACGTTAAAACAGCTCAAAAACCACACGGAATCTAGGAATAATGTGTACATCACTGGTTAGAAGACAATATATAAAAAGAAAGTTAGCTACATTTTGAAGTGTTGCATTTTGATTCAAGTCACCAATGCAACACTTTTTTTGTTAATCACTTCCATCGATGCCACGCTGAAATCAATAGAACAGGGGGCAAACGTTTGGGGTGTGGCGCTGTTTAAACTAACACGATTCAAAGGCCACATGGGAACTTGGAATAACCTATACATTGTTGGTTAGATGAGAACTTGCAGAAGGCTTATATCTATACTACCGTTCAAAAGTTTGGGGTCACTTAGAAATGTCCTTGTTTTCCATGAAAACATACATTAAATGAGTTTGAATAGGAAATATAGCAAAATGCAGTCAATGACAAGGTTAGAAATAATGATTTTTAATTGAAATAATAATTGTGTCCTTCAAATGTTGCTTTCGTCAAAGAATCCTCCATTTGCAGCAATTACAGCCTTGCAGACCTTTGGCATTGTAGTTGTCAATTTGTTGAGGTAATCTGAAGAGATTTCACCCCATGCTTCCTGAAGCACCTCCCACAAGTTGGATTGGCTTGATGGGCACTTCTTACGTACCATACGGTGAAGCTGCTCCCGCAACAGCTCAATAGGGTAAAGATCAGGTGACTGTGCTGGCCACTCCATTATAGACAGAATACCAGCTGACTGCTTCTTCCTTAAATAGTTATTGCATAGTTTGGGGCTGTGCTTTGGATCATTGTCCTGTTGTAGGAGGAAATTGGCTCCAATCAAGCGCCGTCCACAGATTATGGCATGGCGTTGCTAAATGGAGTGATAGCCTTCCTTCTTCAAGATCCCTTTTACCCTGCACAAATCTCCCACTTTACCACCACCAAAGCACCCCCAGACCATCACATTGCCTCCACCATGCTTGACAGATAGCATCAAGCACTCCTCCAGCATCTTTTCATTTGGTCTGCGTCTCACAAATGTTCTTCTTTGTGATCCGAACACCTCAAACTTCGATTCGTCTGTCCATAACACTTTTTTCCAATCTTCCTCTGTCCAGTGTCTGTTCTTTTGCCCATCTTAATATTTTCTTTTTATTGGCCAGTCTGAGATATGGCTTTTTCTTTGCAACTCTGCCTAGAAGGTCAGCATCCCGGAGTCGCCTCTTCATTGTTGACGTTGAGACTGGTGTTTTGCGGGTACTATTTAATGAAGCTGCCAGTTGAGGACCTGTGAGGCGTCTGTTTCTCAAACTAGACACTAATGTATTTGTCCTCTTGCTCAGTTGTGCACCGGGGCCTCCCACTCCTCTTTCTATTCTGGTTAGAGCCAGTTTGCGCTGTTCTGTGAAGGGAGTAGTACACAGCGTTGTACGAGATCTTCAGTTTCTTGGCAATTTCTCGCATGGAATAGCCTTCATTTCTCAGAACAAGAATAGACTGACGAGTTTCAGAAGAAAGTTATTTGTTTCTGGCCATTTTGAGCCTGTAATCAAACCCACAATTGCTGATGCTCCAGATACTCAACTAGTCTCAAGAAGGCCAGTTTTATTGATTCTTTAATCAGCACAACAGTTTTCAGCTGTGATAACATAATTGCAAAAGGGTTTTCTAATGATCAATTAGCCTTTTAAAATGATAAACTTGGATTAGCAAACACAACGTGCCATTGGAACACAGGACTGATGGTTGCTGATAATGGGCCTCTGTACGCCTATGTAGATATTCCATCAAAAATCTGCCGTTTCCAGCTACAATAGCCATTTACAACATTAACAATGTCTACACTTTATTTCTGATCAATTTGATGTTATTTTAATGGACAGAAAAATTGCTTTTCTTTAGAAAACAAGGACATTTCTAAGTGACCCCAAACATTTGAACGGTAGTGTATATTTTGGAATGTCGGATGTTGATTTCGGGAGACAGCCATCACAGAAAATGGAACAGACCACTTTCTCTGTTAGTTAACTTAAACCAATCACGACGCGGCATAGGATTTCAGCAGTGACAACGGTTGGCTGCTATTTTAAGTGATAGTTTGACTGTCAAAACCATGCATTGGTGTGTGGCAAGATACTTTTTTGAGAGACCGCCCCCCCGGAATGTTCTGTGCCATTTGAAAGTTCGAAAATTAACTGAGCGGTCCAACATCATAAAGGCATCCAGACCTGCGGCTGACAAACTCATTTGATTGACAGATTCATTGATTTGAATGATTGATAGGTAGGAAGCAGACAGACCTGTTTGTCCGACGGTGGACATGGGTATGGTCTTGATGATGTGTGTGCCCGGCTTGGAGGTGGGCACGCCGCTGTAGGACAGGATAGTGGGCTTGCCCCCCACGGTGCCCCCGGCCTTGGAAGTGGTGATGATGGTGGTGGGCTTGCCGTCGGCTGATGTCACCAGCTTCAGGATAGTACCTGCCGGGAGAGGACCCTTCGTCTGGGGGACAGGAAGAAGAGAGAGAGGGGGGGGTCAGAGGTGAAGATGAGAGGTGGAAGCTGACGTACATCAATGCTACACTTTGTGAAATAGAGCCCCACCTTGTAGTTGGTGTTTTTGTGGTCCTTCGAGACAGATTATACTTCCTGTTGTTCTATGCATAAAGACAACAAGCACTGACTATTTCAGCTTGGTAGACAGTTGGAGACCTCTTTTTCTATACATCCGACATAGACAGAATTTTCCACAAGTTCTCAAACCACAGGGACTATGGATAAGAATCAGCTGTCGACGTACATCCACCAATACGTTGTTGATCATTGTGTACTGACCCTGCCACATACCTGATATAACTAAATGCAATACTGTACTGTATTACAGCACATTCGTAAAGTATTCAGACCCCTTGACTTTCTCCACATTTTGTTACCTTACAGCCTTATTCTAAAAAGGATTAAATTGAAATTTTTCCTACTCAATCTACCTACACACAATACCCCATAATGACGAAGTGAAAACAGATGTAGACATTTTTGCAAATGTATTAAGAATAAAAAACAGAAATACCTTATTACATAAGTATTCAGACCCTTTGCTATGAGACTCTAAATTGAGCTCAGGTGAATCCTGTTTCGATTGATCATCCTTGAGATGTTTCTACAACTTGATTGGAGTCCAGCTGTGGTAAATTCAATTGATTGGACATGATTTGGAAAGGCACACAACGGTCTATATAAGGTCCCACAGTTGACAGTGCATGTCAAAGCAAAAAGCAAGCCTTGAGGTCGAAGGAATTGTCCATAGAGCTCCGAGACAGGATCGTGTCCAAGCACAGATCTGGGGAAGTGTACCAAACAAATTCTGCAGCACTGAAGGTCCCCAAGAACACAGTTGCCTCCATCGTTCTTAAATGGAAGAAGTTTGGAACCACCAAGACTCTTCCTAGAGCTGGCCGCTGGCCAAACTGAGCAATCGGGGGAGAAGGGCCTTGGTCAGGGAAGTGACCAAGAACACGTTGGTCACTCTGACGGAGCTCCAGAGTTCCTCTGTGGAGATGGGAGAACCTTCCAGAAGGACAACCACCAATCAGGTCTTTAAGGTTGTGGCCAGATGGAAGCCACTCCTCAGTAAAAAAGGCACATGACAGCCCACTTGGAGTTTGCCAAAAGGCACCTAAAGACTCTCAAGACCATGAGAAACAAGATTCTCTGGTCTGATGAAACCAAGATTGAACTCTTTGGCCTGAATGCCAAGCGTCACATCTGGAGGAAACCTGGCACCATCCCTACAGTGAAGCATGGTGGTGGCAGCATCATGCTGTGGGGATGTTTTGCAGTGGCAGGGACTGGGAGACTAGTCAGGATCGAGGGAAAGATGAACGGCGCAAAGTGCTGAGAGATCCTTGATGAAAACCTGCTCCAGAGCGCTCAGGACCTCAGACTGGGGCGAAAGTTCACCTGCCAACAGGACAACGACCCTAAGCACACAGCCAAGAAAACGCAGGAGTGGCTTCTGGACAAGTCTCTGAATGTCCTTGAGTGGCCCAGCCAGAGCCTGGATTTGAACGTCTCTGGAGAGACCTGAAAATAGCTGTGCAGCGATGCTCCCCATCCAACCTGACAGAGCTTGAGAGGATCTGCAGAGAAGAATGGGAGAAACTCCCCAAATACAGGTGTGCCAAGCTTGTAGCGTCATACCCAAGAAGACTCGAGGCTGTAATCGCTGCCAAAGGTGCTCCAACAAAGTACTGAGTAAAGGGTCTGAATACTTATGTAAATATTATATTTCACTTATTTATTTTTTTATTAGATTTTTTTTCTAAAAACCAGTTTCTGCTTTGTCATTATGGGGTATTGTGTGGAGATTGATGCGGTAAAAAAACAATTTCATCAATTTTAGAAAAAGGCTGTAACGTAACAAAATGCGGAACATGTGAAGGGGTCTGAATAATTTCCGAACGTACTGTATATAATACATTATATAACTAAATGTAATACTGTCCTGTATTATATAATACATTATATAACTAAATGTAATACTGTCCTGTATTATATAATACATGATATAACTAAATGTAATAATGTCCTGTATTATATAATACATGATATAACTAAATGTAATAATGTCCTGTATTATATAATACATGATATAACTAAATGTAATACTGTCCTGTACTATATAATACATTATATAACTAAATGTAATACTGTCCTGTATTATATAATACATGATATAACTAAATGTAATAATGTCCTGTATTATATAATACATGATATAACTAAATGTACAGTTGAAGTCGGAAGTTTACATACACTTCGGTTGGAGTCATTAAAACTTGTTTTTCAACCACTCCACAAATTTCTTGTTAACAAACTATAGTTTTGGCAAGTCGGTTAGGACATCTACTTTGTGCACGACACAAATAATTTTTCCAACAATTGTTTACAGACAGATTATTTCACTTATAATTCACTGTATCACAATTCCAGTGGGTCAGAAGTTTACATACACTAAGTTGACTGTGCCTTTATACAGCTTGGAAAATTCCAGAAAATGATGTCATGGCTTTAGAAGCTTCTCATAGGCTAATTGACATCATTTTGAGTCAATTGGAGGTGTACCTGTGGATGTATTTCAAGGCCTACCTTCAAACTCAGCGCCTCTGCTTGATATCATGGGAAAATCTAAAGAAATCAGCCAAGACCTCAGAAAAAAAATTGTAGACCTCAACAAGTCTGGTTCATCTGTACAAACAATAGTACGCAAGTATAAACACCATGGGACCACGCAGCCGTCATACCGCTCAGGAAGGAGACGCGTTCTGTCTCCTAGAGATGAACGTACTTTGGTGCGAAAAGTGCAAATCAATCCCAGAACAACAGCAAAGATGCTGGAGGAAACAGGTACAAAAGTATCTATATCCACAGTAAAACGAGTCCTATATCGACATAACCTGAAAGGCTGCTCAGCAAGGAAGAAGCCACTGCTCCAAAACCGCCATAAAAAAGCCAGACTACGGTTTGCAACTGCACATGGGGACAAAGATCTTACTTTTTGGAGAAATGTCCTCTGGTCTGATGAAACAGAAATAGAACTGTTTGGCCATAATGACCATCGTTATGTTTGGAGGAAAAAGGGGAACGCTTGCAAGCCCAAGAACACCATCCCAACCGTGAAGCACGGGGGTGGCAGCATCATGCTGTGGGGGTGCTTTGCTGCAGGAGAGACTGGTGCACTTCACAAAATAGATGGCATCATGAGGAAGGAAAATGATGTGGATATATTGACGCAACATCTCAAGACATCAGTCAGGAAGTTA
Source organism: Coregonus clupeaformis (assembly GCF_020615455.1). Taxonomy (NCBI): domain Eukaryota; kingdom Metazoa; phylum Chordata; class Actinopteri; order Salmoniformes; family Salmonidae; genus Coregonus; species Coregonus clupeaformis. The sequence continues at coordinate 42,021,254 of NC_059221.1, forward strand.
AAGCTTGGTCGCAAATGGGTCTTCCAAATGGACAATGACCCCAAGCATACTTCCAAAGTTGTGGCAAAATGGCTTAAGGACAACAAAGTCAAGGTATTGGAGTGGCCATCACAAAGCCCTGACCTCAATCCTATAGACAATTTGTGGGCAGAACTGAAAAAACGTGTGCGAGCAAGGAGGCCTACAAACCTGACCCAGTTACACCAGCTCTGTCAGGAGGAATGGGCCAAAATTCACCCAACTTATTGTGGGATGCTTGTGGAAGGCTACCCGAAACATTTGACCCAAGTTAAACAATTTAAAGGCAATGCTACCAAATACTAATTGAGTGTATGTAAACTTCTGACCCACTGGGAATGTGATGAAAGAAATAAAAGCTTAAATAAATCTCTACTATTATTCTGACATTTCACATTCTTAAAATAAACTGACCTAAGACAGGGAATTTTTACTAGGATTAAATGTCAGGAATTGTGAAAAACTGAGTTAAAATGTATTTGGCTAAGGTGTATGTAAACTTCCGACTTTACATTTACATTTAAGTCATTTAGCAGACGCTCTTATCCAGAGCGACTTACAGTTAGCACATATATTATTTTATCAAACCCACAACCCTGGCGTTGCAAACGCCATGCTCTACCAACTGAGCTACATCCCCTGCCGGCCATTCCCTCCCCTACCCTGGACGACACTGTCAACTGTATAACTAAATGTAGACTGACCTGTATTATATCATAAACTAAATGCAGTACTGACCTGTAGGATGTGCTGCAGGCTGGAGCCAGCATGGCCCGTCAGCGCTCCGGTCTGACCAGGTTTCGTCTGGACCACTGACATCACCTTCCCCAGGTTGGACAGGTTGGACAGCTGGAGGACAGAGGTAGTGGAGACTGGTCAAACACCACAGGACTTTTACAGAGGTAGTGGAGACTGGTCAAACACCACAGGACTTTTACTATGAATATAAGTCGATTTCTATTTAACGTAATACAACATATGCCACTTAACAGATGCTTCCACATGACTTATTAAGACAGGCCTATTTAACGCCATATAATGAGTGTGTATTGTTGAACTTACATGGCTGTGGAAATACAGTGGGGGAAAAAAGTATTTAGTCAGCCACCAATTGTGCAAGTTCTCCCACTTAAAAAGATGAGAGAGGCCTGTAATTTTCATCGTAGGTACACGTCAACTATGACAGACAAATTGAGAAAAAAAAATCCAGAAAATCACATTGTAGGATTTTTAATGAATTTATTTGCAAATTATGGTGGAAAATAAGTATTTGGTCACCTACAAACAAGCAAGATTTCTGTCTCTCACAGACCTGTAACTTCTTCTTTAAGAGGCTCCTCTGTCCTCCACTCGTTACCTGTATTAATGGCACCTGTTTGAACTTGTTATCAGTATAAAAGACACCTGTCCACAACCTCAAACAGTCACACTCCAAACTCCACTATGGCCAAGACCAAAGAGCTGTCAAAGGACACCAGAAACAAAATTGTAGACCTGCACCAGGCTGGGAAGACTGAATCTGCAATAGGTAAGCAGCTTGGTTTGAAGAAATCAACTGTGGGAGCAATTATTAGGAAATGGAAGACATACAAGACCACTGATAATCTCCCTCGATCTGGGGCTCCACGCAAGATCTCACCCCGTGGGGTCAAAATGATCACAAGAACGGTGAGCAAAAATCCCAGAACCACACGGGGGGGACCTAGTGAATGACCTGCAGAGAGCTGGGACCAAAGTAACAAAGCCTACCATCAGTAACACACTACGCTGCCAGGGACTCAAATCCTGCAGTGCCAGACGTGTCCCCCTGCTTAAGCCAGTACACGTCCAGGCCCGTCTGAAGTTTGCTAGAGTGCATTTGGATGATCCAGAAGAGGATTGGGAGAATGTCATATGGTCAGATGAAACTTTTTGGTAAAAACTCAACTCGTCGTGTTTGGAGGACAAAGAATGCTGAGTTGCATCCAAAGAACACCATACCTACTGTGAAGCATGGGGGTGGAAACATCATGCTTTGGGGCTGTTTTTCTGCAAAGGGACCAGGACGACTGATCCGTGTAAAGGAAAGAATGAATGGGGCCATGTATCGTGAGATTTTGAGTGAAAACCTCCTTCCATCAGCAAGGGCATTGAAGATGAAACGTGGCTGGGTCTTTCAGCATGACAATGATCCCAAACACACCGCCCGGGCAACGAAGGAGTGGCTTCGTAAGAAGCATTTCAAGGTCCTGGAGTGGCCTAGCCAGTCTCCAGATCTCAACCCCATAGAAAATATTTGGAGGGGAGTTGAATGTCCGTGTTGCCAAGCGACAGCCCCAAAACATCACTGCTCTAGAGGAGATTTGCATGGAGGAATGGGCCAAAATACCAGCAACAGTGTGTGAAAACCTTGTGAAGACTTACAGAAAACGTTTGACCTGTGTCATTGCCAACAAAGGGTATATAACAAAGTATTGAGAAACTTTTGTTATTGACCAAATACTTATTTTCCACCATAATTTGCAAATAAATTCATTAAAAATCCTACAATGTGATTTTCTGGATTTTTTTTTCTCATTTTGTCTGTCATAGTTGACGTGTACCTATGATGAAAATTACAGGCCTCTCTCATCTTTTTAAGTGGGAGAACTTGCACAATTGGTGGCTGACTAAATACTTTTTTTCCCCACTGTATATGTATTTGAAATTGGTCACAGAGTTAATTCATTCATATATTCATAATACAGTGAGTGTATACAGTACATGTTTAAGATGTGACCCCCCCATGGGGGAATGGACTGTTTGTTATGCATGTAAAAGACAACAGAATGTATCCCAACTAACCCAATGCTGAACGTCCTTGCCAGACATCAGTTTGTTTTGACCCTGGTTGGCCGCAGTCAGCTTAGAACGGGGCACAAAGCAGAAGCAGGGAGTCACTGCTAAACCAGGGATCAATAAGACGGCCAGCTGACTTGCTTAAAATTTATTGTTTGTTTTAAATACATTTTTTTTGGGGGGTAGATGCTTGAAAATGGGCATGGATTAATTAAATAGAGTCAAAACGACAATTACAACTCATAATTGCAGAAACCGAACCAGACAAATCTAAAAGTTCTATAAACGAACTATAAAAGTTATTACGTTATGAATGTCTTTAGCCACCAAACAGCCTCTGTCAGATCTTACCAGCGTGCCGCCTCCCCCAAGAGTGAGGGGACTCTTGACAAGAGTGATGGTCTTGGTGACTCCTCCCACTACCGTGGTAACCACCTGGTGTTGCTGGGCAACTGTCACCGTGCCAGACTTGTGCACGGTGATGATTGGCCGATTTGGCGTTCCGGGTGTGGCGACACCTGACGTGCCCACCTGAGCCGCAGCAGTCTTCAGCATGCGGGTGGCTGGGTTACTAATCTGAGAGAAGGACCGAGACATGGAGGGGGTCATTTTCAAATATATCTACTATTATTTTTATTTATAAGTAGCTCCTTTAAAAAAATATAAAATAAAAATGGTGCTGGACACTTGTTTCAAATACTGAATATATTTTTCCAAAGTACTGTAATATTATGCTCACAAAACGGTGTGGTATTCTTTTATATATTCAGTGCATTCTGAAAAGTATTCAGACCCCTAGACATTTTCCACATTTTGTTACGTTACAGCCTTATTCTAAAATGGATTAAATTGTTTTTCCCCCCTCATCAATCTACACACAATACCCCATAATGACAAAGAGAAAACAGGTTTGTAGAATGTTTCACTAATTTACAAAAAATAAAAATCAGAAATAACTTATTTAAATAAGTATTCAGACCCTTTGCTGTGAGACTCGAAATTGAGCTCAGGTGCATCCTGTTTCATCCTGGATATGTTTCTACAGCTTGACTGGAGTCCAACTGTGGTAAACTCAATTGATTGGACATGAACTTATAAGGTCCCACAGTGGACAGTGCAGGATTGTGTCGAGGCACAGATCTGGGGAAGGGTACCAAAACATTTCTGCAGCATTGAAGGTCCCCAAGAACACAGTGGTCTCCATCATTCTTAAATGGAAGAAGTTTGGAACCACCAAGACTCTTCCTAGAGCTGGCCACCCGGTCAAACTGAGAAATTAGGGTAGAAGGGCCTTGGTCAGGGAGGTGACCAAGAACCCGATGGTCACTCTGACAGAGCTCCAGAGTTCCTCTGTGGAGATGGAAGAACCTTCCAGAAGGACAACCATCTCTACAGCACTCCACCAATCAGGCCTTTATGGTAGAGTGGCCAGACGGAAGCCACTCCTCAGTAAAAGGCACATGACAGCCCGCTTGGAGCTTGCCAAAAGGAAGCTAAAGGACTCTCAGACCATGAGAAACAAGATTCTCTGGTCTGATGAAACCAATATTGAACTCTTTGGCCTGAATGCCAAGCATCACATTTGGAGGAAACCTGGCACCATCCCTACGGTGAAGCATGGTGGTGGCAGCATCATGCTATGGGGATGTTTTTCAGCGGCAGGGACTGGGAGACTAGTCAGGATTGAGGGAAAGATGAACGGAGCAAAGTACAGAGAGATCCTTGATGAAAACATGCTCCAGAGTGCTCAGGACCTCAGACTGGGGTGAAGGTTCACCTTCCAACAGGACATCGACCCTAAGCACACAGCCAAGACAACGCAGGAGTGGCTTCGGGACAAGTCTCTGAATGTCCTCGAGTGGCCCAGCCAGAGCCCGGACTTGAACCCGATCGAACATCTCCGGAGAGACCTGAAAATAGCTGTGCAGCGACGCTCCCCATCAAACCTGACAGAGCTTGAGAGGATCAGCAGAGAAGAATGGGAGAAACTCCCCAAATACAGGTGTGCCAAGCTTGTAGCGTCACACCCAAGAAGACTCGAGGCTGTAATCGCTGCCAAAGGTGTTTAACAAAGTACTGAGTAAAGGGTCTGAATACTAACGTAAATGTGATATCTGTTTTCAATTTTTTTCAAAATGTATGGGGTATTGTGTGTAGATAGATGAGGATTTGTTTCTCTATCCATTTTAGAATGAGGCTGTAACGTTACAAAATGTGGAAAAAGTGAAGGGGTCTGAATACTTTCCGAACGCACTGTATAGACACTGAACAAAAATATAAATGCAACATGTAAAGTGTTGGTGCCATGTTTCATCAGCTGTTCGCGCGGCTGGTCTTAGAACATTCCGCAGGTGAAGAAGCCGGATGTGGAGGTCCTGGGCTGGCGTGGTTACTCGTGGTCTGCGGTTGTGAGGCTGGTTGGACGTACTGCCAAATTCTCTAAAACGACGTTGGAGGCGGCTTATGGTAGAGAAATTAACTTTCAATTATCTGGGAACAGCTCTGGTGGACATTCCTGCAGTCAGCATACCAATTGCATGCTCCCTCAAAACTTGAGACATCTGTGGGGTTGCGTGACAAAACTGCACATTTTAGTGGCCTTTTATTGTCCACAGCACAAGGTGCAACTGTGTAATGATCATGCTGTTTAAATCAGCTTCTTGATATGCCACACCTGTCAGGTGGATGGATTATCTTGGCAAATGAGAAAATGCTCACTAACAGGGATGTAAACAAATTTGTGCACAAAATCTGAGAGAAAATAAGCTTTTTGTGCGTATGGAACATTTCTGGGATCTTTTATTTCAGCTCATGAAACATGGAACCAACACTTTTACATGTTGCGTTCATATTTTTCTTCAGTGTACATTCCTATAACACTTAGAATGCACGGTTGATAGATTGCTTCATTCCAAGTGGTATGGTCGGTAGTGTGGATATTGGTACAATACAATCCTCACTACCTACTACAAATCGCTCTAGTGAGCCGGCCAGCAGACAGAGGTTTACATGGTGTCCGTGTGTGTGGTACCATTAGTCCGAGTAGGATCTTACCATGACAGGCGAAGCAGCTTTGACAGTCTGGGAGCCAGGGCTCATGGCCACCGTCTTGACGATGGTGGCACCAGCTGGCAGCTGCATGGTGGCCGTGGAGGGCGGGATCTTCTGGGTGGCCGCAGCAGCTGCAGCCAGCGCAGCCATGCCACTCATCTGAGGGCTGCTGCCCATTGGCTGAGAGGGCAGAAGCAGATAGAGAAAAACATATTAAAATGAGGCGTATTCATAGGATTTGGGAAGACCATTGGAATAGAAGGAGCACAACTCGTGCATGAATCCATAAGACAGGAAAGGAAACTTCTAGAGCTCGTTTCCCAGAGATGGTTCACTGAGCATACGGTTTAGTGTAGGAAATAGGTCCACAGAGACAACATACAGTGAGGATTTCACCAAAATAACTTAATAAAATACATTTTTTTTAACAAAAACTAGCCTATTTAATGCCAATTCTTGAGTCTTAAACCATTATTTGACTGTTTAAATCCTTGGCTGAGTTAAATCCATGGCTGAGTTAAATCCATGGCTGAGTTAAATCCATGGCTGAGTTAAATCCATGGCTGAGTTCCCTACATAGCGCACTCCTTTTGACCAGGGCCCATATGCAGACCATAAGTTCTTTATTTATTCATACAGTTCCCTGTGCGACCTGGGCCGGCACCACCATGCGAACCCCGGCAGGAAGTGATGTAACCATGACAGGGGATTTCCCGCCCTGGTTGGCCTGTCTCACCGTGACGATGGAGGTGCCTGTGGTGGAGTGGGGAGCAGACACCTTAAGAATAGCTGGAGGGGGGAAAAAAATAAAAACCATGTTTAGATGGTGGCTGATCTGGAAAGAAACCATTTGATTTTGTTTTGATGTAAAACATTATAAATCAAAACAGACGTGCAGTCCAAACTTCACCATAGTCTCAACAATCTACTTAGTATTGAGAAGTTACAGGGAAATGAAAATACAGCATTTAACATACCACAGTAGTAGGCTAAAATAAAACCGTCAGTAAGTCGTGAAAATGGATGCACTCACTAACTGTAAGTCGCTCTGGATAAGAGCGTCCGCTAAATGACTAAAAATGTAAAAGTAGTGGTTACCTGGTCCGCGTGCAGCCAGTGGACTCCCAGGCATGGAGGTGGTAGGGGAGGGGACCAGGGCGATGCCCTGGGGAGGGTGGCCATGGACGGACATGGCCGAGGCTGTGACGGGGCTCTTGGGGGAGGAACCGACCGGTAGTGACGACGGGGGGCTGACGCCGGGGGAAGAGGCAGCCGTGGCGGGGGGGATATCGTACTTCTGCAGTTGCAGCAGGAAGGTGTCTGCAGTAGGTACTTCCCCCCAGCTCACCTCCAGGCTGCTGGTGTTGGCTCTCACCAACTGCACCCGTGACGGGGGGCGGGGCTTCTCTGTGGGGAGACGAATAAAATAAAAAAAAAACAAGAGCAGCAGTTAGGATTGACAAAATAACTACCTGATTAAATCATTAAACATTTCGTATTTTAAAAATACATTTTCAATTAACACACACACACAAGCATCTTTCTGAACAAACCAGTGTCATACTAACCGATAAAGTGAAAAGTGAACTCACCTGTCTCCAGGTACCAGAGGTCCTTGCAGCACACCTGGTTGTTCCAGGCCTTACGGTACCCGTCCCGTCCACTCCAGACGTAGAGGCGTGAGTTGATGGCAACGGAGCAGTGTCCGGCCCGGGCTCTAGGCATGTTATCCTCTACAGAGTCCATCAGAACCGACTCCCACACCATCGAGTCTGGTGCAATACAATTTGATTGTCAATGGAAACAGTAGGGACGGAGGGAGAGCATTTTACATTAAATCAGTTGAGAGGTAAATTGTTGGTGAGGCACGTTTGTCGTTTGAATTTCGTTTTTTTTTAGGGGGGTCAACGTTTTATAAACACTGAGCACCAAATGTTGTAATTTTTAGGCAATTTTATCTAAGAGACTGGTTGGTCAATCAGACTGACATACCTAGGTTGAGACAGGCCAGTGTGTTGGTCAGACTGACATACCTAGGTTGAGACAGGCCAGTGTGTTGGTGAGACTGACATACCTAGGTTGAGACAGGCCAGTGTGTTGGTCAGACTGACATACCTAGGTTGAGACAGGCCAGTGTGTTGGTCAGACTGACATACCTAGGTTGAGACAGGCCAGTGTGTTGGTCAGACTGACATACCTAGGTTGAGACAGGCCAGTGTGTTGGTGAGACTGACATACCTAGGTTGAGACAGGCCAGTGTGTTGGTCAGACTGACATACAGACAGGCCAGTGTGTTGGTCAGACTGACATACCTAGGTTGAGACAGGCCAGTGTGTTGGTCAGACTGACATACCTAGGTTGAGACAGGCCAGTGTGTTGGTGAGACTGACAGACAGGCCAGTGTGTTGGTCAGACTGACATACCTAGGTTGAGACAGGCCAGTGTGTTGGTGAGACTGACATACCTAGGTTGAGACAGGCCAGTGTGTTGGTCAGACTGACATACCTAGGTTGAGACAGGCCAGTGTGTTGGTGAGACTGACATACCTAGGTTGAGACAGGCCAGTGTGTTGGTCAGACTGACATACCTAGGTTGAGACAGGCCAGTGTGTTGGTCAGACTGACATACCTAGGTTGAGACAGGCCAGTGTGTTGGTCAGACTGACATACGAGACAGGCCAGTGTGTTGGTCAGACTGACATACCTAGGTTGAGACAGGCCAGTGTGTTGGTCAGACTGACATACCTAGGTTGAGACAGGCCAGTGTGTTGGTCAGACTGACATACCTAGGTTGAGACAGGCCAGTGTGTTGGTCAGACTGACATACCTAGGTTGAGACAGGCCAGTGTGTTGGTGAGACTGACATACAGACAGGCCAGTGTGTTGGTGAGACTGACATACCTAGGTAGAGACAGGCCAGTGTGTTGGTCAGACTGACATACCTAGGTTGAGACAGGCCAGTGTGTTGGTGAGACTGACATACCTAGGTTGAGACAGGCCAGTGTGTTGGTGAGACTGACATACCTAGGTTGAGACAGGCCAGTGTGTTGGTCAGACTGACATACCTAGGTTGAGACAGGCCAGTGTGTTGGTCAGACTGACATACCTAGGTTGAGACAGGCCAGTGTGTTGGTCAGACTGACATACAGACAGGCCAGTGTGTTGGTCAGACTGACATACAGACAGGCCAGTGTGTTGGTCAGACTGACATACAGACAGGCCAGTGTGTTGGTCAGACTGACATACCTAGGTTGAGACAGGCCAGTGTGTTGGTCAGACTGACATACCTAGGTTGAGACAGGCCAGTGTGTTGGTCAGACTGACATACCTAGGTTGAGACAGGCCAGTGTGTTGGTCAGACTGACATACCTAGGTTGAGACAGGCCAGTGTGTTGGTCAGACTGACATACCTAGGTTGAGACAGGCCAGTGTGTTGGTCAGACTGACATACCTAGGTTGAGACAGGCCAGTGTGTTGGTCAGACTGACATACCTAGGTTGAGACAGGCCAGTGTGTTGGTCAGACTGACATACAGACAGGCCAGTGTGTTGGTCAGACTGACATACCTAGGTTGAGACAGGCCAGTGTGTTGGTGAGACTGACATACCTAGGTTGAGACAGGCCAGTGTGTTGGTCAGACTGACATACCTAGGTTGAGACAGGCCAGTGTGTTGGTCAGACTGACATACCTAGGTTGAGACAGGCCAGTGTGTTGGTGAGACTGACATACCTAGGTTGAGACAGGCCAGTGTGTTGGTCAGACTGACATACAGACAGGCCAGTGTGTTGGTGAGACTGACATACCTAGGTTGAGACAGGCCAGTGTGTTGGTCAGACTGACATACCTAGGTTGAGACAGGCCAGTGTGTTGGTCAGACTGACATACCTAGGTTGAGACAGGCCAGTGTGTTGGTCAGACTGACATACCTAGGTTGAGACAGGCCAGTGTGTTGGTGAGACTGACATACCTAGGTTGAGACAGGCCAGTGTGTTGGTCAGACTGACATACCTAGGTTGAGACAGGCCAGTGTGTTGGTCAGACTGACATACCTAGGTAGAGACAGGCCAGTGTGTTGGTGAGACTGACATACCTAGGTTGAGACAGGCCAGTGTGTTGGTCAGACTGACATACCTAGGTTGAGACAGGCCAGTGTGTTGGTCAGACTGACATACAGACAGGCCAGTGTGTTGGTCAGACTGACATACCTAGGTTGAGACAGGCCAGTGTGTTGGTCAGACTGACATACCTAGGTTGAGACAGGCCAGTGTGTTGGTGAGACTGACATACCTAGGTTGAGACAGGCCAGTGTGTTGGTCAGACTGACATACAGACAGGCCAGTGTGTTGGTGAGACTGACATACCTAGGTTGAGACAGGCCAGTGTGTTGGTCAGACTGACATACCTAGGTTGAGACAGGCCAGTGTGTTGGTGAGACTGACATACCTAGGTTGAGACAGGCCAGTGTGTTGGTCAGACTGACATACCTAGGTTGAGACAGGCCAGTGTGTTGGTCAGACTGACATACCTAGGTAGAGACAGGCCAGTGTGTTGGTGAGACTGACATACCTAGGTTGAGACAGGCCAGTGTGTTGGTGAGACTGACATACCTAGGTTGAGACAGGCCAGTGTGTTGGTCAGACTGACATACCTAGGTTGAGACAGGCCAGTGTGTTGGTCAGACTGACATACAGACAGGCCAGTGTGTTGGTCAGACTGACATACCTAGGTTGAGACAGGCCAGTGTGTTGGTCAGACTGACATACCTAGGTAGAGACAGGCCAGTGTGTTGGTCAGACTGACATACCTAGGTTGAGACAGGCCAGTGTGTTGGTCAGACTGACATACCTAGGTTGAGACAGGCCAGTGTGTTGGTCAGACTGACATACCTAGGTTGAGACAGGCCAGTGTGTTGGTCAGACTGACATACCTAGGTTGAGACAGGCCAGTGTGTTGGTCAGACTGACATACAGACAGGCCAGTGTGTTGGTGAGACTGACATACCTAGGTTGAGACAGGCCAGTGTGTTGGTCAGACTGACATACCTAGGTTGAGACAGGCCAGTGTGTTGGTCAGACTGACATACCTAGGTTGAGACAGGCCAGTGTGTTGGTCAGACTGACATACCTAGGTTGAGACAGGCCAGTGTGTTGGTCAGACTGACATACCTAGGTTGAGACAGGCCAGTGTGTTGGTGAGACTGACATACAGACAGGCCAGTGTGTTGGTCAGACTGACATACCTAGGTTGAGACAGGCCAGTGTGTTGGTCAGACTGACATACCTAGGTTGAGACAGGCCAGTGTGTTGGTCAGACTGACATACCTAGGTTGAGACAGGCCAGTGTGTTGGTCAGACTGACATACCTAGGTTGAGACAGGCCAGTGTGTTGGTCAGACTGACATACCTAGGTTGAGACAGGCCAGTGTGTTGGTGAGACTGACATACGGAGACAGGCCAGTGTGTTGGTCAGACTGACATACCTAGGTTGAGACAGGCCAGTGTGTTGGTGAGACTGACATACCTGGGAGACAGGCCAGTGTGTTGGTCAGACTGACATACCTAGGTTGAGACAGGCCAGTGTGTTGGTGAGACTGACATACCTAGGTTGAGACAGGCCAGTGTGTTGGTCAGACTGACATACCTAGGTTGAGACAGGCCAGTGTGTTGGTCAGACTGACATACGGAGACAGGCCAGTGTGTTGGTCAGACTGACATACCTAGGTTGAGACAGGCCAGTGTGTTGGTCAGACTGACATACCTAGGTTGAGACAGGCCAGTGTGTTGGTGAGACTGACATACCTAGGTTGAGACAGGCCAGTGTGTTGGTCAGACTGACATACCTAGGTTGAGACAGGCCAGTGTGTTGGTCAGACTGACATACCTAGGTAGAGACAGGCCAGTGTGTTGGTGAGACTGACATACCAGGAGACAGGCCAGTGTGTTGGTCAGACTGACATACCTAGGTTGAGACAGGCCAGTGTGTTGGTGAGACTGACATACCTAGGTTGAGACAGGCCAGTGTGTTGGTGAGACTGACATACCTAGGTTGAGACAGGCCAGTGTGTTGGTCAGACTGACATACCTAGGTTGAGACAGGCCAGTGTGTTGGTGAGACTGACATACCTAGGTTGAGACAGGCCAGTGTGTTGGTGAGACTGACAT